>NW_015151401.1:191225-198183 GCF_000732505.1 Cyprinodon variegatus | reverse complement strand
TTGTTTTATAATTTGTACAAAGACACATCCTTATTTATATAATCTAATCCAATTCGAAAGGCTCTATTAAATAATGTAGATATGTAATATTGTGCTGTAGCTTTTCTGTAAAGAATAAGGCTAGGTGTGATCAGATACATCGGAGCAGCATAAAAAAGTTCCTGTTATGCTTTTAGTGACGTCCAACAAACAAATAGCAAACAACAACAACAAAAAAAAGAAAACAGAAAGTAAACACTCTTGAACTACTAAAAGTCTGTTGTGAAACTGGAAAGAAATATCTGCAACTGAATGGGATGGAGGGAATAGTGTGTTTGTTGTGCAATTTTTTGAAGGCATAATACATATTAGAACAATTATAAAAAACAATACAGCCGTAAGCTCTCATCCAAATGCAAGGCAAGGCGCTGTTGATCTCATAATGGTGGAAAAAAGCAGTCTGAGAAATCGAGAATGTGAATTTAACGACGGAGGCGTAATCACCTTTGCACAATTTTTTAGCTTCAAATTTACATTTACCTTTTATTTATTCAATGACTAAACATTTTCCCGAAAAATAGGTGGAGTGGTGGCCTAGTTGTCAGGGCGTATAGCTTGGAATCCTGAGGTTCTGAGTTCAGTTTTTTATTTATTAAACATAGTTCAACACACACTTTTATTCATTTTTCAAATTTTGCCAATTTCCCTTTTTTATCACAGAGTGCTGTGTCTTTTCAAAAACATTTTGAACAAAAACAGCTACATTTCCCAATCCGACCTGAATTAAACTGTGCAAGAATCATATCGACACGACTTATTATGCCAGAGTTATAGGCATTTGTTCGGCAGGACATCATACAGGTGATTAAGCCACAAAGTAATGCCAGACAGTGGCTTTACAACACCTCACTGCCTCTCCCAAACTGTTTGATGTACAAACATGAAACTTGGGAGATATCATCATCAGACTTTTCACAATGTCCTTTTGATTTGACATTACCATTGGGTCCGTCTGTATCTGGACGTCCCACAGGATCTTGGCTCGTCTTTGGAGGTGTTTCCTACTTTGATCTTGGGGTTTCCAGCCAATACAGAGATGTTGCGAATGCAGAGATGTTTGTGTATAATTTTCCAGCCACTTGGTTACGGCGCTCAATGTAAGGTTTCCCTGCCAGCATCTTACACCCTGCAGTTATGTGCTGGATTGTCTCAGGGGTCTTTTTGCACAGTCTGCACTTGGGGTCTTGTCTGGTGTGGGAGATCTGGGCCTCTATTTCTCTGGTGCTTAGGGTCTGCTCCTGTGCAACCACAATGAGTGCCTCTGTGCTGTCCTTCAAGCTGGCTTTGTCAAGCAATTGGTAGGATTTTCCTGATATCTGCCACTTTGATTATGTTTCGGTGGTACATCCTGTGTAGGGGCTTATCCTTCCATGGCAGTTTCTGGCGCCCCATCTTCTGTTCCCCATTGTTTGAGACATTCAGTGAGGATGTCGTCTGTTGAAGCCTTGTCCTTGATCTACTTATGGATCTTGGATGTTTCATCCTGGACAGTGGCTCTTACACTCGTTCCTGAAGGCTGGCGTACAGTTTCAGGGTGCTTGATTTGGGGTGGTACCATGGTGGATGGTTAGGAGCTTTCATGTCTTAACATCTGTGGCCTGTATCTCATCATTTGGCCAGCTTATTATTCCTGCAGGGTATCTGATTACTGGTAGAGCGTAGCTATTTATGGCCCGACATTTATTCTTGCCATTGAGCTGGCTCCATAGGACCTGCCTTACTCGTTGGAGGTATTTGGCCATAGCTGCTTTCCTTGTTACCTCTTCAAGGTTGCCATTTGATTGTGGGATTCCAAGGTTCTTGTAGCTGTCTTCAATGTCTGCTATTGTTCCTTCTGGGATTGAGACCCCTCTGTGTGGACTACCTTCCCTGTCTTAGTTACCATCTGACCACACTTCTCTAGTCCCAATGACATTGCAATGTCCATGCTGAAGATCCAGGTGGTATGGATCAATGAGTCTCGCTCATTCTCGCTCAGGATTTTTTTTTTTAAAAGGATCATAGAAAGCAAAACTGAGTTCCCATTGTCATAGATGAATAATGATGGTTCAGTGGGTGAAATGGACATAGAGAGAAGTTCAATCCCCATCGACACCTCCTCTCTCTGCAAATCAATTCTAAACTTCCACCATAAAACGGACAAATTCAAACAAAGCCCTGCATTGACGTAAACTCTGGGATGTTGCCTTATTTAGTTCTGGCCTGTACTTTTTTCACACACTGGAATTGACATACAGACCAGAACACTGGTTCACTAGCCCAAGAACATTAATAGAGGTAGATGGAAGACACCAGTTTAACTTTTTAGCCTACGGTTGGGTTTACTTCTAGAAAAGCTGTTAGTTTCTCCATTGAAAATGAGCCAGAACCACGGGCGTAAATGCAGTGTTCAAGGCTGCAGGGATAAAGGGGAAATTTTCATTCTTCCCAAGGATTCAAAGACTTGACAAGCATGGATTATGTTTGTCTATCAGAAGATCCCTGCATTTTACCGAAGACAGCTTTATAAATCTTGGACAGTTCAAAGCAGGATTTGCTAAACTTCTTTTACTTAACCAGGGGCTGTTCCGAGCATAAGGCCATCACAACAGCAAGCTGAAAGTATGATTCAGTCACTAAGCTATGCTAACATATCTGTGGTGACCAGATTTGGGTTTCTGAAAAGGAGGACACTGTTTTTTATGGGGGGGGAGTTCGCTCTGTCCGTCCCCGAACTGGACCAGCCCTGGAGATCACGGCTTGGTTCTGCTGCACTGTAGTTGACCACCAAAATCCCAGACAATTTTGAAATTCCCCCCAGACATTTTTTTAGGTATGATGTTTCAGTAAGCAAGTGCTTGTTGCTATGATGCGTCTTTGCTCAGCAGCTTTGCTCGTTGTAAACCAACCAATCAGTGCACAGCTCATCTAAATATTCATGATCATACCATAAAAGGAAGAAAACCTGTCATTTCATTCTAGGGTTTTTAACCAGGCTTGCATTAGGAATCATAGAACAGCAAATATGCCATTTTCAGCCCAACCAATGTTACACACCCTATTCAGAGACCTTAAGGACCAGCACCAAATACCCTATAGAATCATTCTATCACCCCTTTAATACAGGAAATGCTCTGGATTCAGCCTGCTGTAAAAAAGCTAGAGATTAGTCGAATACAGGCAATAATAATGGCTTTGGGTCACATTTTCCTAATGTTCAAACCTAGCCTACGTGAATAATATAATCATTGTAGTCCAAAGGTATACCTAAAATTCCTCTGATTTATTTATTTATTCTACAAGCATGGGAAAAAATGTGATAACAGGGACTATGTTTGAAATTTGGTTTTGATGGTTGTTTCTATCAAAATACAATTTCTAAAGTTGCATTTTTTATATATATTTATGTCATGTCAGTGCAAAATATATATTTATTTTTGCACAAGACTATATGATTTTCCTATATAATGGTGTAAATATTGCTAAGAAATGTGGAGGGCATGTCAGAGCAATACATTTCCTGAAATAGTTTGCCAAAAAGTCTTTTAAGCAAAGAGCAGGGGAAAGATGGATAGGGAGTATTTAAATGTCAGTCTGCATTATATTCACAGCACATTGAAAGCAAGCAAATGGATGAGATGAAGAGAATGGGTGAGAAATAGCTTTTAGTAGAAGCCTGATGAGAAGAGAGAAGCCAGACAACAAGGAAGCGACAGAGGGATCAAAGACAGAAGGCTGTGGAAGCATTCAAAAGATTGTCAGGTAAACTACATTATTTGCTCAAAATACCTTGAAAGCCGATCCTAACAAGCACTGTTGCAGATTTAAGGTATCAGAGCTCTGCTAACTAGGTCTGAGCTTGGAGCTTGATAAAAGTGCTATAAAATTCTGTCTGCTTATGGGAGACAAAAAAGAAAGCACAAGCATCTTTTATAGTCCTTTAGACTCTCAGTTTAGCTTATTATTAACAATCAAACCTCCAAGAGATCAACAAAGGTCAACCAGCCCCAACCTGGTTTTCATTCAAATCAAACAAAATTAGTATTAATTAATTTGGCTACATTTGTGCTAGTTTGTGCAGCACAAAAATTAATCTGTGCAACTTTAGTTTTAAAATGATTAACCAGTATTCATAGATAAAAAGGTCAACAAGTCCCCTAAATTAGATCAAACAAAAGTAGTATCAAATGTTGTGCTACATTTGTGCAGCAACATGTTGATTTGTGCAGGGACAATGAGGTTAGTTTAATTCAATTCAGTTTATTTATATAGAGCCAATTCACAACACAACACAATCTCTCTCCATCTGTGTTTTGCTAACCCTCAATAAACCAGTTAACTTTTACCCTTGGTCTCTGACTGGTTCTCTGCGCGTGGGTCAGATCTTTAAAGCCCATTATGACAGAGAAAAAATAAAATATGGAAAACAACTGGAAAACAGCAAATTCACTTTTGAAACCTATCTTTATTAGGAGGCTTTTTTAAACTTTCATCTCTGTATTGCTTTTTTAATTACAATTTACAAACTTGCTCCTTGTTTGCAACAATAATGGAACCAAATTACTCCATTAAGATATGGGCCACAAGTTGGAGGTCTTTGGAAAGTATTTGGGTGAAAAATTATGAACACAAACAGGTTTTTCTTTAACATGTGGTGGAAAAGCTCAGCAGCGTTGACACCCTTCACCACCTGTAGTGTAGTCATGTTTAGTCAAAGTAATAATAATGTTATTAGGTAATACATTAGTTAAAATTTAAACTCTATCTTTTTGTCGGGGAGGTCACAACTCGTTAAAATCGAAAGACATAATATCATGCATGTCTTTTCCACAGTTGAAAAAAAAAGAAAATTCATGAAAAGTAAAATATGATTCAAGATTTTATTTCTTTCCACATTGTTCAAAAAAAATGACCGTATATCAATCCATTACTACTGTAGCCAATCAGGCCTCTAGTTCAATATCGGAAATATTGAAACAGATCTAACCTGAAATAGATTGCTTTCCACTGCAAAACATAAAAAAATAAAATAAAACACCCAAAGGAGCTTAAGGGGAATTGGGTAAACATCATCCAACTAGCATCTTGATTCAAATTGAATTATAGAAGAAATGGCAAAGAAAAAAAAGGCAATTTTGTTAAATAATCCCAACAGAGAACCTATACAACAAACGATTCTTTGTTCATTCCTGACAATGTGAAGCTTTCAGTTTAATAGAACATAACATAATAGCTGAGATCTGCTTGCCATTGTCTCTACATTTTAAAGCTCTTCAACCAATTTCCTTCCACAGATGGTAGAGCTAATGCGATCAGGGATATCGGCACAGTTGTCTCTATCACTCTGCAGCCATTTGTAACCCATATCAGCAATTTTCTCTGCTAACAGAAAATAGTACAATAAGCTGGTGCAATATTGCAAACTCTTAAAATTTAGCAGATGCTCTCAAACCAAATATTCTTGGCAGTTAAATTAGCTCTTCGGTTTGAAGTTGATGAGCACATTTACTTGCTTTTATGTCTAGTGACTAAAATTACCACTAGGAGAGCAGGATAATCTATCATCCGAACAGTAGTGAGAGTGGAAATCTCATATTTATGTCATTTGGAGGGGACTGTATAGGTAAATATGGCCCTCATTTAGTTTGCAGAAACAAAAACTGAATGAGGTGATTATTCTTTGACTGTTTTTGTTTCATGCCTCCTGCATGCTTCTGCAGCCATTGTTAGTAATTCCCCTGGAAGAGTTTCTCCAGGCTTTCAAAGGGATTATTTTTCAATAACCATACAGAGGCTGTAAAAAGTGAGTCATTGATCAAAACGAGGAGGAGTCATTGGCATAGATCGGAAGGCCAATTTGAATTTGAATGAATTGAAGATCAACTAGAAAAAGCTGTTTTGGAGAAACAGCAAAGTGGGAATGCTGTTTTTTTCTGAATGAAAGAAAAACTGAATAAAGGACAAAAAAGGCTGAAATTAGCTGAGAAACATATGATAATGTGATAAGAAGTAAGCAGAAACTTCAAACTGCAGAAAACAATTGAATCATCTGCAGATTTTGTAGGGTAGAATCATTTGATAGAACAATGGCAGAAGCACTCATCTTAAATGCAGAAAATTTTATCAAATTTGATGAACCGCGAGAAAAAGTGCAAAAGCATCTGTTTACCTTGAAGTTGACAAAAGTTGAACTGAAAATATTCTTAAAAAGACAAATTCCTTTGTAAAACTAAAGAGCAAAATTTTCAAAATGCAAATGACGTGAAAAATGCTGTGTTGAACTATAATTAATATATCCAAAACAGTAAAAGATACAGAAACAATTTTAGATCAGATAATTCAGTAGCTGTTGATGAACAACAATGCAAAGTTTCATGTTTCATGTGATGATGTAAAAAAGGAGAATTTTTAAAGATTTTGTTTTGAATATGTACTGTTTTGAGGCCCCCCGAAAGACATAGCTATAAATGATATCTAAAGCATAACCTCGAAAAATCAGCAAGCTTTGAGGAACGATTATACCAACTTTCATGTTTCTACAAAAAAGGATTTTTGTGTTTGGATGGTAACAATGTAAAAAGGGGGTCATTTTGAAATATTTCAGTTGGAAAATTTGACTGATTTAATGCCCATGAAAAAAGTAGCTGTACAGCCAAACTGCACATGATATCAAAAAATTCCTTCAACATGATCGATATACAGGTCTGAGGATGATATGCCATCGTGGTGTCGTCTGCAAGGTTCACGATATGATTGGTGGTGAACCTGGGGATGAGTCGTTTGTCATGAGGGTGAACAGCAGGGGGCTCAGGACGCAGCCCTGAGGGGAGCCTGTGCTCAGACTGATGACATCAGAGGTGTTCTGACTGAGGTCTGTCTACGAGGAAGTCTAGCAGCCAATAGCAGAGGGGTGTTTTGAATCCCATCTGTTCCAGTTTGC
>NW_015151401.1:189512-190878 GCF_000732505.1 Cyprinodon variegatus | reverse complement strand
CCAGCCTTTTGCAAGCACAGGTTATATATACAGTATCTGCAGTATGTATATATATATATATATATATATATATATATATATATATGTTCTTTATGTATGAATTTTGTCTTTACTGTGCTAAGACAAAAAAATAATATGTATGAGAAATAAGTGTTTTAAGAAGTTAAACAAGCACCTGAAGAGAACTTACTTTGCTCACTAATAGCATTACTGCAATAATTAAAAAAAATACTTAATGGCCTGTTTCATTGTGGAAGTTTCTGAATTGCTGTTGTTTTTTTTCCTGAGAAAAGGTCTTTACTCTTGAAAGCCATCAGCTTAAGATCAGTGTAATTGCAAAGCTGAGCAAAGTTCTCATGTGTTGCATCTAGTGTATTTGCATACTAAAACAGCTAGATTTCCCCCTGGCATGATTAGTCAGTAAGCTGTAGCTGTGGCGCCACTACAAAGAGACAGGAAGCATCAGTCCAATGAAGGTAGCAACTCTTGCAGCATAAGCTCATCTGCTTTCCTTTTTTTTTCCTGCTTATGAGTTGAATCAAAGTGCTTAAGGTTGAAGATTAATTTGCCAGCCTGCATGAATTTTAATATCTTAGTGTCCCATGAAAATGTTGGTGAATAAAATTAAAATTACTTTGGCATGATGAGCAGAAAGACAGATTTACAACCTTTGCTTTTGATGTGACTCATAAAAATGTGGAGACTTTTAAGTCTTTAAATCCTACGGTGAAATAACAGCTAATCATTAAGGGGCAGACTTAAAGCTGTTTAGTCAGATATCTCTTAAAGAGATGAGGAAGACAACGCTGTCAGCCATGGAAGACTTTTAACAAACATCCTTTATTGCTGTGTTATACAAGAAAAATAAAGCCCCTGATAAATCTTACTGTATTTTACCTTATAAAGTCACAATTTTACAGTGCCAATAGGTGCAAATGTAGGTAAATGTGGGAATGAACTCCAAAACATGTAACACTACATCACACTGACCATGATTTGAGCAGCAAAGAACCGCCTGCTGCTTCATTTTTGATGCTTATACACATTAAGATCAGACGCGCCTCAAGATGCTCCTAAAGCGTCCAGAGAAGTGTTTCCAGATGCGTCTGATGCTTCTGCTGCTCCTGCATTCAGGCAGAGAGCAGCTTTGCTCTATTTGCTGTGATAAGTGGGTAAAAAGTAGTTTGAATATGTTTTAAGATTATAATCCTGCCTCAAAATATTATTCTTGTTGGAGGAGCTGCATCAGGCCCAGTGGGGGTTTTCCCCCTGCTGTTTGTGGTGGGTAAAAGTAAATGTTTGCGTTTTCCATCCATCCATCCATCCATCCATCCATCCATCCATCCATCCATCCATCCATCCATCC
>NW_015151401.1:181260-186502 GCF_000732505.1 Cyprinodon variegatus | reverse complement strand
GGTCGCAGGGGTAGCAGCCTCAGTAGGGAATCCCAGACGGCCTGAGGGACAGCAAAGAGGCACTGTGGGCCAGCTCCTCCAGGGGAATCCCAAGGCGCTCCCAGGCCAGCTGAGAAACATAGTCCCTCCAGCGTGTCCTGGGTCTCCCCCTGGTCCTCCTCCCGGTGGGATGTGCCTTTTCAAACTCAAGACCATGGTCTTGAGTTTGGAGGCACTGATCCTCATCCCGGCCAATAATGAAGCCAATAGAACAACATCATCTGTGAATAACAGAGAGGCGATCCTAAGAGCACCAAAACAGATTCATTCAACACCTTGGCTGTGCCTAGAAATTTTGTCCATAAAAGTTTTTTTCATACATGTGGTACAAAATGTAGGCACCAGAATAATAAAAGTGAACATATTTTCCCAGCAGATTTCTACATTTTAAGTTAATTTAGGCGCTAATAAACTGATTCAGAGGAGTGATCATAGCGCTCTGCATCAGCAGCGCTGTGTCTGTCTCCCTGCCAGCTCCCAGATCAGCTTCTCTGATTGGTGGATTTGACGCATCCAGCAGGAAAAATTTACTCTAGTAGCTGCTTCTTATGAAGTCCGTCATGCATCTCACAGAAGCTCAGAAGCTCATAAGGCATTACTTCAGCTGCTCAGATGTGTCAAGATGCAATGGTCTTGCTGCACTAGACACGCTGCAGGACCTTTGGATGTAAACAGGCTCCTTCTGCTGCTCAACTCGTGTTCATTGTGAACGTAGCATTAGATGTAAACTCCTAAACATGCAACAAAAAAAGTTGCAAACAAAAAATGCTTTAGTTACAAAAAATAGAAGCAAAAACCTAGAATTAACAAAACAAATACAAACAAAATGCTGCATCCACAAGCAAAATGCTGCAATCACGGACATGAAAATAAAAACCGCAGCAAACCCACTAAAAAAATATCAGTAAAGGTTGTGGTCTGAGTTATCGATGAAGACAGCAACTATGTAATGAATTAATTGAAGTCATAAATGGGTCACATCGTCACTTGCATCAACTGCCCATTACCCCACATAAAAAATGTGAAAATAGTGACACTAGCTTCACATCTGTGCCGCACCGTGTCTTCCTCAAAATTGTTGCTGACACTTAATGCTAAAACCAACAAACAACTAGCTTGGGTGCCGTTACGAACTTAGTCCCGCCCACAACGTTTGAGGTCGGGAAGTTCGGTCTGGCATTGCTCAACAGTAGCGCGAGTATGCTAGCACAATATCTGGCGGGCCAATCAAATTGTCAGGGCGGGCTTTATACGATGATGGACAGATGATTAACAGTAACGTAATCAACCACGTGACCAAAGGGCGCTTGGGTCACAACAATAATGGCTGCCGCTGGAGAGTTTAGGTGAGTAGATTCTGCTATTAGGTCTGTTCTAGAAGATATCGACAGCAAATTAATTTTAAAAGAGGAACAGAGAAACGCGATCAAGGCTCATCTTCTTATTCTAGGCGTGCAACTGCACGCTTTGATTTTTGTTGACAACAACTATGCGTGGCTTAACATACGTCACGCACTCCGTTGCTCTTATTGGTTGTAGGTCTATCCAATTGAGTGCAGAGGCATTTTTTTTCCTGGTTCGTTCGAAACACGCCCCATAATCACAGCTCTATGGAGCAGTATCAGACTCATATTCTGACTAGAATTGAGTAGGACTACGTCAGACTAACAAACAACCTTCAAAGTTACCAAATTTAAATTAATTGCTCTTTGGCATGAGGCACAACTTTGGCACTTTTTTGTGCTTTTGTCTTCAGTAAAATACCTCTTATACTAAGGCTGTATATAGTCACTGCTGCCACCCTGTGTTTTACTGGGGAACAGCTTTAAGATTAAGAAAACTTTTATTGTCATTTTGCAAAACGAAATTTCATTTTGTACAACTTTCAGACAGAAAAATTAAACTGCTGGGGACAGAAGCAGAGATACAAAAAGCAACTTTTAAAGGCGGCCCCAACCACCTTTTACGGTCAATCAAACATTAATAAGGTAATGTTTTCTTCCTTATATGTTACCAAAAGATGAAATTGTAGTCTCTCTAAAATGTGTTTTTATAGCATCGCTTTGGCAGGAGCAGGAGAAAAAAAGTCTTAAAGAAAGAAAAAATGATATACATCATGCACTAGGTATTTAAAAAGATGAAGGCTTGGCTTAAAGAGCCAAATTTTGCATCATTAAACCCTTTACATAAAGTAAATGGGTCACAGCCATAAAGCAAAGTATGTGAAGCCTCGCATGCAAAAGCAGTCTCCAAAAAACAGCTTTCCTTGAAAGAAATTCTGTCTCTGTTCTGCTCAGTAAACAGTACATAAGTTAGATTTGCTCACCATAATCTGAGCATTGAATGTCTTCTGCTTTATTAGTTCAAATCAGTAACTGTCACGTCCAACACGATCGGCCAAGATTTCCCAGCTGTTGGCAGTGATATTTGTAATGAGGCTCATCATTTTGTGATGTGCTCCAACTGAAAACTTGCTTCATGCAGCCTTGTCTTTGGGGATATTTCAGTTCTGCCATTCATGTCTTCTGTTTGAGGCAGACACAAAAGACCCATTAAAGCATTTTCAGAGTGCATAAAGAATCCTTTGAAATGTAAACACGAAACTGCATGTAAACAAGTAGGGATTTGGATACTACTTCATGTTGTTCGCACAATTAGATCAAAGAAGCAACATGATGCGTCTAATATGCATGAATTTGTCACCGCCAACAGCTCGTTTTGGTCTTTTGTTTTCTTAAAAGCAGACTGAATGTGAGGCTGGATGCAGCTGCTGTGAGCAGTAAAACATGGACGGCTGAGCTCTGCTGTTGAAAATAAGTGCGTAGTTACCCCCCTTATTATGCCAAACCTTCATTTATGTATTAACTGCCTTGCATTGAAACTCATCTAAGTGTTGCTTTGTTTATTAATGTTCTCTGTATGCAAAATCAAAAATATCTTGGATTTATTTACTTTCAGTCCCCTCTTCTTTGCATACATACAAACATATAATCTGGTGCACTTCTGCCGAAAATGCACAATCCTGCAGTTTTATTTAAAACTCACATATAAACTAGCCTCCAGACGGATTTTGAACTTTTGATGTGTACAGATTTGATACCATGAGGCCCCCAAAATGTCACAACCATGAGTTCATGCTCCTCATGTCAACTTGTGTCACTTTGAGCTTGGGATCCCTGTTGCCAACTCTTCAGCAAGGAAAGTTGCTAGAAGGCGCTAGATGACGTCATCACCAAATCTCTATATTTAGTTATAATTTGATCAACCCTAGGAGTGAGTCATATAAACATCAGCAATAGAGAAGGTGATTAAAAACACTTTAAATATGTTTAAAACTAATAATGAACTCAGTTAAACAATTTGAAGTATTCAATTATATTTTACCTAAACCGAAGCTACCAGTGGCGGCTGGTGGAGTTTCCTCCAGGGGGGCTATAAATTCAAAATAGACGTATACCAAACACCTATCAAACATATACTAAGTTATTAAACCAGTATATTAACTAAAAACATTATAAAAACATAATTTCATGTACAGGTTTTCTTTTTCTATATATATTTTTCCCTTCTGAGGCTTTGTGAAGTTAAATCTGTTCTGCATGGTCCAACATGACATCACAAACCTATAATGTACCAGTTTAATAACGGAGAAGCTCTTAATCAACTTTATATATAATAACTATTTACTGTATTTTCTGAGAATGTGTTTATTTAAGAACATCTAGAAAAAGTAGACTATATTCTCTTATTTTCCATGTGAATCCCAGATTGTTTATTCTTTTTTGCCTTTTCTAAAAAGTGCTTTAAATCAGTCCTACCTGTCTTTATCCATGCTGGGTCAGATCCTGACCTTTGGAAAAAGAATCATTAAAATCTGATGCCATAATCTCTACCTCACTGCCTGACTGACTACTAGCTACATCACCTATATCACTGTAGGAGGGGCCAGAATTCCAGGAGCCCCAAAGCCATTCATCTTGGCGATGCTGATTGGCCCAATGTTTATTAATTTTCCCTAGCAACATTATACAATTGGTTATTACGCTACTCTGTCGGTGGAAATGCTCAGTCGAATGATAGTTATTTGGTAGAAGTGTTGTTTTAATAATTCATATTACATGTAGCCACATACTATTAAGTAAAACTGACATTGATAATACCCCTGGCCCCCGATGGGCCAGGCGCCACTGGAAGCTACATAAATCAAAGTCTTTACCAAATTTTACTTAAAGACAGTTAAAGACAGTAAGCAGAGGCACATACAGTGCATGAGGCTGTGTATGAAAAAAAATGCAAGTAGGGCATTTTTAGGGCCACAGTCTCAAAGAAAAAAAAAAGCATTAAACATATTTATATCCTACTTTTTAATTCAAGTCTCTCTAAAATGTAGTGATGCTGAGCCTGACTCACTGTCAGTGCTGTGGGGGAGCCAGCAGCAGCTCTCACTGCTCTCTGAGGACAGTTGCCTTAGCTGACGCTGTCACCAAAGTCTCTAACAACACAGAAAATAGTCTTCTCTCTCTGTGCACAAGGACAGTACGTTTTCCTTCCGCCTTTCAGTGCTTTAGAGGAGGGAGGGGCTCACTCACTCACTGCTTGCTGAAGACAGTAAATTCAGAACAATCTATGCTTTTAACATGCTCATCTAAAATATCTGATAACACAGAAAATAGTCACTGGATTTGTTGCTAGTCACTTAAAAAAACATTGCTAGGGGGTCTTAAAAGCCACCTAATATATAAAAAAAAGGAATTAAGTTGGCAAAAGCAAAGTGACAAAAGATGACCTGAGCGCAAAAAAAAGGTCCACACTATAGGAGGAGAGAATCTATGGGCACATTAAAAGCAAGCAGGAGGGCACTGAAGGAGAAGCAGGGAGAGCATGTTTATGTGGTTGATTGTTTTTAAATGAAACTGCTGTTGGGATTAGGCCCTTAATTCTGATAATCAGTGGACAGATAAGCCGAATTATAAATCCAGCAGGTCTCTGAAGCCCTAAAATGACTATTTAAGTAGGTAAGGGAAAAGTTCAGTCAGCAAGGAATGATCAATGGATCATTATTGATACCTAAAACTAATACGTTAACGGTGATTTAATGAATTTAGCGTTAATCAATAAAAAAAAAATAAAAAAAATAATTTTCATCACCATCACTGAGTCTGGGAGCGGCCATTTTTGCTCAAATATAGTAACCCCTCCCTCC
>NW_015151401.1:176983-180656 GCF_000732505.1 Cyprinodon variegatus | reverse complement strand
TGAAAATTACTCTGAATTAAAAACACTGATCATTTATTGAACAGGATGGAATAATTTCATACTTAAAGTCATTTCAGAAGTTTATATTCTAAATATGACCGGTCTTTTTCCTTAAGTGAACACACAGCAATATATAGACCAATGAACACACCAGTGAGGCTAGGGATGAGGCTGAATTTTAAAGCATGGTTAGTTTATAAAACAGCATCCTAAGCTTTGAACATTTCATAGACCCTATCAAAGACATGTTCATGGAAGCTGACCAGAGAAGAGGGGAGGATAAATGAAGCCAAATATTGGCAATCTTGGAAGAAAAACTGTCAGAGGCCAAAAAGACTAGAGAAAGGGACAGAATCTTCCCATCAGCAGTTAGAAGCCTGGACATTTTCTTAGAATGACGGTGATTAGTGTAGAGATATTGAAATGAGAAGCCTTTAACAATAGTATTTGGAGACTAGCTTCATCCATACTGACTGAGTCTGAGCTGCTTTTCCAATTAAATATATAAATGGTTGTCTATGACGTACCATTCCAGTGAAATACCCTTAGTTTTAGTGTTTACACTGTTTAAGGGCTATTTATGGTTTTGCCGGCTACTGTGAGTGTGAGTAAAAGAAGCCCAGCTTTTTGCTATGCTTCATCGCCCTTGATGTTATGACAACCAACAGATAGAACTTTTTTGCAATCTGGCCTGTTTCATCTGTTTAGCTCAATACTATGAGCAGTATGTTCACTTTTGTCTGAGCCTTTGGGTGGCCATTGATTACAGTCAAGAAGCAAAATGTCTACCTTTTCCAGCCTTTTGATTTAAGACTCACAACATCTTGATTCATTGTCGAACTCATGTTTAGCTGGGCTTGTTTTTTAAAAGAAAAGAAAATGAGGAGAATCATCAATGGAAAACCTCCTCTTCATCTTCACTACCCACTGTGCCCACACAACCTCTGCAGAGCACAAAGCACAAATAAGACCTGGATACAAAACTCAAACGAAGCCCCCACGCAAAACCTGCTCACTGGCAAATGAGCCAGAAATGTTTTCTAGCTCCAGGCTTTGCTTTACATTGTTCAGTCCACTGAACATGGGCATTAGTGTATCTTCTGCTGGCCCACCCGCGCATGCCTACTCAGCCAACACACTGTAAAATGCGATGACATTACACAGATACATGAGTATTTTTCCTCATAAATCTTTAGTGGAACCAGTGACTTTAAGTGCCCTCATTAAAACTGGGAAAAACAAAAGGGCTACATGTATATATATTTTATTCCTGATCAAGACTAGTAAAAAAAGCAAAATAAAAAATGGTTAAGGTACTGAAGACCTGGTAAGTGTTTTAAATATTTTATCTATTTGCTATTGCTCTTTCCTTAGAGGGAAAGGCTTTTTACTTTTAGAGATGTATTTAGAACTGCATCAAGATACGTTTTTTGTGTTTATTTGAAAAACAAAACATATGAGAGACAAAATTTTCACATTATTTAAGGATTGCTGCTGATAGTAGATAAAAAGCTTTGGAGTTATACAGTTCTTATTGGTATAGTGGATGTTTTTTCTTGAAGTTTAGGTCAGAAACACCCAAGTCATATTTTGCAATTAAAAAAAAAAGCTGTCATATGTGGAAAACTGTATTTACTGTAAATATCCCATGCACCTTTCTTCTTTTTTTAAAATTATTTTTGACAATTTGAGATGATGTAATGAATGCATTTCTCCACTGTGAGATCAATCAATCAATCAGTCGAATAACTGTGCATGTGTAAAACCATCCTGCCTGCTGTTCTGCTCCTTATGAGGAATGGCTAAAACGAGGACTAAAAAATGCAAAATGGTTTTAGCATGTTTCAAAGAGCATCACAATCAGAATTTCTTTATTATTCCCTTGGGATAAGTTCTTTTCTTGCAGTGCAACTGTTTACAAAAGAGAGAAAAATAAGATTGGAAGAATATATATATATATATATATATATATAAGAATAAAATAAGATAAGGATCACAGTATATACAATCACTGTATATACAATCGACATTATTTAAAATTTACAATGCTGCTCATTACCAAGTGTGGGACAGCAAACCGATAAGATGATCGACCCAAAACTTGCCCACTATACCTTAAATTTTTTTCAATTATAAAGTCAAGCTGGAGCTGGAGAGGGAAGAGTTTAAATAATTATCTTCAACAACGGAAAGATGAATGTTTCTGATTTTGAGTAGGCCCTTAAGCCACAGAAAGGTAAAACCTGGCAAACTCCAAGTATGGTTGTATTTTTGTAGGGAAACATCCCCTTGGGCAGAGCAAAGCTCAAGACTCAAAAACTGGTAATTTAAGGTTCAGTAAATCGCTTTGCAAGCAAAAAGGTTTGCTCTCTCTGTTCTGATTGTTTTACACATCTGGTTCATTTTGCACTTGGTTTGTAGAAAAGCTTTATGCATGATAACAAGTCTGCTTGTGTTTTATTGCACCTAAAACTTTTAAAGATTAGTCCCCAACAATGTGACATATCATTCTCTATCATTCAAGTTTGGCAATGCAATAGGACTGTAGAATGTAGATTGTTGAGATTTCCATGGAACTACATAGATTGCACTTGCTTATGATAATGAAGTATTTTACTTGGAATAAAACTTTGTCTGTTAGTGCCACAAACAAAAAATATGCATATTTTCATTCCCTGCTCAGCTCTGACTTTGACGAAAAAAAAAAAAAAAATGTAAATACCAAAATATAGTAGACGTATCCTAAAATGATTTGAATTTTGTGTAAATAAAAAAAAAAGAACACATAAAAATTACTTTTTGGATTTGCAATTTGGTTTTAAAATTATATAATTGGAGAACAAACTATTCATGGATTTGTGAGATATTTTCACTAAGACTCGACTATCTTCTATGAATTTATTTTTAAGCCACTCCCCTGCTTCAAATTGCTTCTAAAAAGAAGCCATGTGTATTCATAGAGATTGAGATGCTGTCAGATATTAATAAGGAAGCATGACCAATACTAGTGGAGCCTGGCCTTGTCCACCAAGAGCTATATGCAACCTAAAATATAGTAAAAGTACATTACCACAAATTCAAGCCCTTCAATTCTATTGGGAGGTATGATGTTTTACTTAGTAATGATGATTCATCAGTAATATCATGATTGACTCATCATGATTCATCAGTAGCGTCTGGCCAATGGAGGGCACTAGGCCACCAGCCCAATGACATTGATTAGGACATTAAAATGTATTTTTCATAAAATTACAAAATTTATGTATTTGAAATATATAGATATTTATTTTTTAGATGTGTAAGATAAATATTTAATCTTTTCGTCTATGACTCTCGTTAAAAGTTTTACATGTGCAGTCGCTCCTCTGCAATATAGAAGTACAGGAGTGCTCTGGGTGAACCAAAGCTTCACCCTGAGGTGAGAGGAACTGTCGTCACCGTTGTTCTGCAGGTGATTGACAGGCCGAGGGAAGCAAACTTACCAAGAGAAGCTGGAGGTGAAACAGTTTGGACTTGATCAGCTGAACATCAAAATTAATCCGCAGTCCAAAACACAGATGGGGACGGTTCACTCGCCTTTTTTCCTGGACCTGGTTTAGCTATAAAGCTAGGCTAACTGCATGCAGTGAGGCTAATGCTTTATCCTGCTTTCCCTGCCTCCTTTTTCAAACAT
>NW_015151401.1:175436-176833 GCF_000732505.1 Cyprinodon variegatus | reverse complement strand
GGAAAATAATATAATATAGCGAACTTTTTCTAGTTTTTTGCTCATTTGTATAGTTTATATATTAAAAAAATATAAAGCTGACTAATAACCTCTCCATCATTAAACTTTAACATTATTTTTTAGGTCTGTGACGCCATATTGGACCATGTAAAACAGATTTACCTTCACAAAGCTTCAGAAGGAAGAGATTTATGTACAAAAGTAAACCTCTACATGGAATTATGTTTTATTTTTATAAAGTGTTTTTATAATGTTTTTTGTTGTTGGTATTTATGAAAAATTACTGGTGTGATAACTTAGTATACATTTGATTGGTGTTTGGTATACGTTTATTTTGAATTTATAACTACCCCTGGAAAAAACTCCACCAGCCGCAACTGGATTTAAATACATTTTACGATTGAAGTCGACTGCAGAGGCAGCCTCTGCCATTTGAGCAGCACCTGTTTGACTGTTGGAGAACCCTTCCCCCTCTGTGGTATTATTTCTATCAAAAAGCATAAACATTTAACATAGTTATATTGTGTTTTAAAACACTAACAAAATCTCCAAACATGTAGTCCTTTTTTTCTTATTTTTTTCTTTTTAGAAATTAAGGAAGGACCTCTCAACTTTTCTTCTTACATAATTCTCATGGGTTGCCACAGGCTGCCATTGTTGTTCCTGCTAGTGCCACTAGGGGCATCTTTGCCAGGTGCACATACTGTAGCGGCAATTTAAAATGGCCATCTTAGTCAAACGGCAGGCAAAAGGCAGGCCCCTTCCCTCCAACTCCAAGTCCCGGAGTGACCCCCCCTCTTGCATTTTTTTTACTCTGAATCCAGCCTTTCACAGAATTACAGGGTCTGACCAGCAGATTATCTTTAGATCTTAATGTCCACAAATCATGACAGAATGAATATTTTAGTACAAATATTGATGTTTATAAAATAAATTGTAGGGGACCATCAAAGGATCAGACAAGGACCCATCAAGGCTTGCCCGGAAATTTTGAATGGCTACTACTGTACAACAAGAGAAAATGTATTATCTACAGTAAATAAAAATAAAAAAAATTACATTGAAGAAGACGTTCTAAACCCATCGTCTCCCATCTGGAGAGGATGCCAATTGAATCCATTGTGTGCGTTGAGGCAGAAGTTCTTAGCTATTGTACATGGATACCCAAAGATAGCTCACTAACTGGTATCCAGCAGTGGGAATGTCGTTTGTTCTGGTCGTCTGACCATGCTGACGCTGTCATAATTTCGCTGTTGATGACTGGCTCGATTGCTCATTACCTTCAGCTGTCTAGCTCTTCCCTGTTCCGGTTTATTTAAAGGTATACTATGCAACCGGTGTTGATTTTCCAGCGAGGTTCCCCCCAGAGAGCGAAAGTAAAAGTGCACTGTCGTAAA
>NW_015151401.1:169395-174596 GCF_000732505.1 Cyprinodon variegatus | reverse complement strand
CCAAAACGTTATTGAACACATTAATTAACTGAAAAATGTTGCATAGTGTGCCTTTAAGCTCCCTGTTTCCCAGCCAACCACGCCAGATTATTCTTTGGGGCTTTGGTAAAGAGAGTTTTGTAGCGTTCTTAATGTTCTGATTATCCGATCCCGACCCATTTTTCCCTTTGGACCTTTGATCCTGTCTGCTTATTAGTTTTGTCTTCCTGTCTCCGGTCTGGAACTCTCTGGCAGCACCCGCTGCTTCTGTTAAGTCGCATGTTGGAACCATCCTCATTCTTTGAACACTGGACTAAACTGTTAAAGCAGAGCTTCAGTCATGGACACCCTAGCCGCTGCCACGGATCCACAGCCCCTCCTGTATTGAAAATAAACGCCTGTAAGTATTCCACTGTCTGTCTCCCCTGAATTCTGGGTCCTACGTTCTGAGCCTATTACAGATACATGCAGTAGTTTCCATGTACATCACCATCGTTAAATACATGTTGCAAATGTCTCAATGTTATAAAATAGCGGTGATGTTTGTTGCACATCAAATTCTATTGTGTGTTGCATTTCATGTTCATCTGTTCAATATGCTCCATTTTAAGGGGATGAGGAATTTAAATGTGTGTTTGTTCTTCTGAACTAACCATCATGGTTCATTTTTGTTTGTTTTATTTCCTAAGGATTAGCTGACTGGGAATTAAATTTCAATGTGGTGCAGTGCCCCTGTTGTGGTCAGATAATCATTAGACAAATTAAGCAGAAAATGGGTGGAAAGTTCATCCCGTCTTTAATATTCCTCTCGCTAAAAGAACTGAACCATTTGGGATATACACCTCCTGCACTTCGCTTCAATAGGATTTAACTGCCATTGCGAGGCAGCTGTGTAAGTATAATAAAGAACCTTCATTTTATACCCGCTTGCAAACTCAGTTCTTTTACAATTTCCATCAGAAACAACTTCGACCTCCTATTAGCCTTTCCCAGTTTCTTGTGATAAAGATTGGATGTAAAACAGTTGGGACAACCCAATCTGGAAGCTTATTTATGATGCTTAAAAAATATGAAACTCTAAAAACCATATACTGAACTGCATGTACTATATCACAGTCTCTGCAAAGTATATGACAGTGGTGCAAGCAAGGCATTATTTACATTATTTCTCCTCTGCCTTCTGCTTTCTATGAATCAGCAGGAATTATGAATGAAAGTCAGCAACTAAGCTTGAGTCCAGCCCTGACTGAGAGATAATCAAATTCTCTAACAGCCTTGACTCTGGACTCTTGGGTTATTTCCAGCGTCTGTCTTTTCCATAATGGGTTGCTGTCTCTCTGTCTTCCTTATGATGCTGCCAAGTTGGCGACTGTTAAGTGAGCGCTTGAACTCTGAGCGCCTTGTTTCAGTCTCTATTGAAGATGTTCCCGTTAATGTAAGCCTAATGTTTAAACTCAATTTAACTAAAACATCGTTTTCATTACCTAAGAAATCTTTATACCATTTGTATCTTTAAATCTGTATAAATAAAAAAAAATATATATATATACTTTTTTTATTAATTGCAACATAGTTGTACACATTCATGTAGGATAATTGTGACGATTGTTTAATCTCATTTCTTTATTTAGGGAATAAAAATGGTCTTTCTCTTTAAATTGCTCATTCTTTATGAATGATTCGAGGATTAGTAATCTGTTGTAATGTGTTAAAAATCACCTTTATATCAGTCCTCTTATATAAGACATGGAATACTAAGGTGTTTTTGTTTTTTTGTTGTTTTTGTAGTGTTGAGATACTGTCCATATCCATCACCTTACTGGGAAGACACATTTATGCTCCTTTTGACAAGTTTCTCTCTTTTTTTCAGTAGAGTAAAAAGATCAATATCCTTGGCAATAATGTAAAAAAGAAATAGCCATTAACCCTAACCTGAACTCTAAAACACTAAAAGGCAAAAATTAATTTAGCTCAGCTAATACCCCGGGGCACAATTGTTTGGAAGCCAATTCATCGTGGGTCATGTCTGAGGCAGGGCTGGGGCGAATTGGGGTCATGGGTGACCAAGGTACAAGCATTTCCTTTCTGAACCAGAGGGTGGCAGCAGTGAGGCTCTCATGTGAAATGCCCAAACTAACTTGATTTGTCAGTTGTTTGTAGAAACAAAACAACCATCAACTGACATGAATTGCTGCAAGTAATTAATTATTCCAGTGACTATAATAATGTAAGAAGAGTAAGTTGTGTGTTTCTGCAGCCATCTAGGAGTCTACATTGAAATAATCGATAAAGAACAGCTGCTCAACCCATTCAATGTGTTTATCATACAGAGAAAAGATGAATTTAGACAGCATGAAAAAATGTTCTCTGGCTTCATTGATTCCTTTTGAAGATATGGATGATTTCAGTTTTCAGCTGCTACAATGAGACCCTAAACTGGTTTTGGTGCATATCAATTTCCCACCATTCCTCAGTGCCAGAGGTGGAAAGTAACGAAATACATTTACTCAAGTTACTGTATTGAGTAGATTTTTTGTGTATTTTGTATTTTTCAAGTAGTTTTTAAAATCTGTAATTTAAATTTTACTTGATTACGTTTTGAGTGAAGTATTGTATTTCCCTACATTACAAATCCCATCCATTACTGAGTAAAAAAAAAAACTTTGGAAACTGAAAAGAAGACAAAAAAATCAGGCCCGGAAGCACTACAGTGAGTGACGTGATCAGCATGTAGATCTAGGCTACCAGGCGCCAAGTCTTTCTGTAGGAGATTGGGAACGAGATGGAGGTGGATCAGGAGAGCGACTACGGTTCAGAGATAAATAAATAAATATGTTTTTAATCATACAGCTGTGACCATGAAACAATATTCCCTTTTTATTTAAAATAAAAGCGATTAATTGCTTTTTATGTATTTTTGTTTAAATGTTTGTATTATTCTGGAAGGTGGTGGAATGATACCTACCTAAATCCAAGCAAGCATCTAATCCCAATACTGCAACACCCCCCCCTCCCCGAAAACAACCGGTTTTACCTAGCTTGAGTTGCTACAACCAGCAGCTAGCGCAGCCAGGCAGCTACAGCGCTACACTCTGGGTGTATGAACATGATGGAGGCTCATGGACATGTCCCTAGAGTGTAGCACTGTAGATGCCAGGCTGTGTTAGCTGCTGGCTGTAACAACTCGAGCTAGGTAAAACCAATTGTTTTCAGGTTGTTTTTTTCAATACCGAGAAACAGATCTATGTGAAAACTCACTGGATTCCTCCTTTAAGGTGGACATATACAATGGGGGAGTGTCATTTATATTTTTTTAGTTAGAAGTTTTTTTGACGTGTTTTATCATTAGACATTAAACGCCCAGCCTGCCATCAGAGTATTTCACTATTTTGCTTTTATTTTTCTGAAATGTCCCTGACACTGAGATTTTAGCTCTATTTTGGTTATTTATGGAGTCAAAACACGTGATTTAGCCTTGATTTGCATCATATATCTTATGTTAAAGGAAGGATGGCACTCAGAATGAACAATTCATGGCAATTCCACTTTTTTTTTAAATGTAACTTTTACTTAAAATACATTTTAAATTAGCTACTTATTACTTTTACTTGAGTAATTTTTCTGATGGGTAATTTTACTTGTACTTGAGTAATATTTCATCCAAGTATTGGTACTTTTACTTAAGTATGATATTTTAGTACTTTTTCCACCTCTGCTCAGTGCACATTGGACCGTCCCTGAAACAGTTGTGGCCCTACCTGTTCACAGGGGACAACCTGTGATCCAGGGAAAACTGTTGTCAATGTACACTTTACAGAGGATACATATATTAGTGTTTCTTATTATTATTATTTTTAAAGGCTGATTAAATAAAAACTAAATTGAAACACCACAACCTCCAAATGGGGAAATGACATAGCATTTGAGGCCACCAGCGAATAATCTCCAAAAAGTGATTGGTTTGTGATCAGTGTCACCGACTGAGCAGATAAAGCAATAAACCTGGCTGTTAGCCTGGTTAGGAGCAAGCTAGCTGCACAGAATAAATAACCATCCTAACTGATGTGTTACTGCTGCTGTAAATCAGAGTTTAGGCTTCATTAGACAAATATATCCTGCAAATCCTGACTTAATCCCTTGTCTTGCTTTCATTAAATAGGGCCTAGAAGAAGCAAAAAAAAAAAAGAAAAAAAATAGAAAGAGAAATACATAACCTGCCTTGTCAATATGAAAATGACAGATGAAACATATTTGTGTAAAAGATGATACATTGTAAAGCCTGTTACAAAACAAACAGTAAAAACCAACAATTTCTCACTAGAAAAGCTCTTACCAATTAGGAAATGTCAAGATTGGAAACAAATGCATGCAAATTAAGACAAATGTGTCTAGTTGGTTTAAAATGCTATTGCAAAGCATTTATGTTATTGTAATTCAATAAAAATTAAGATAAATAATAATAACTCCATGTAATAGACTGATATATGGTTCACATGTTAAATTACATTAGATAAACAAGCATTAGATGATACCGTATTTTAAAACTAAAATTTATCTAAAATATAGAAATATTTTGTTCCCGAGAAAGGATTTATGTCTAGCCTGGAACAATAGTAAACACATTTTATTACAGAAGAATTAGCTTTTATGAACATAAATCTGCAACGGATCAATATGAGGGATCCATTTTGATGTATTTATAAACCTTCAGTAACACAGCATGTGAAAGCGGGAAAAAAAAGGAAGACTGCGCCGAATCAAAGGAAAGAACAAATACTTTAGTTAGTTGTTCTTGAAGATTTATGTTTTTTTTCAGGCTTTAATGAAAAACAGATTTCAATCTATATTTGCTGATAACTTCTTCTGGTATTACTGATGAATTTAAGTGAAAGGACAAATGATTTTTCTTGACACTAAATTCTCTTCCTTGGGACTTTTAAATCAGGCAGAAACATTATGTCTAAATTTTATAGCCAATTCCCATAAGGCCAGTTTGAATAAATAAAAATCCAATTCAAACTGCAATAAAAACCTTTTTAATCCAAAACTGAATCAATTGCAAAGAAAATATTAAATTGAATTTTATTTTTTAAACATTGCATTTCTATCGTTTCTTTTTATTTGCAGATTTTATTTATTATTCCAAATTTCTATTTTTCTGAAAAAAAAAAAAAACTGGAATTCTGAAGTAGCTTGAAGAAAAGAGAATGCAATATATGAAA
>NW_015151401.1:166295-169295 GCF_000732505.1 Cyprinodon variegatus | reverse complement strand
AAAGATTTGAGAAAATAGCATTAATAATATTTTCTTTTAAATAGAAAATGTGAAAAAAATGGAAAATAATTGGAATTTTATGTAAGATATCTGAGAAAAACAAAAAGCTTCTTGAACAAAGTCCA
The DNA here is from genome assembly GCF_000732505.1 of Cyprinodon variegatus. Classification (NCBI taxonomy): domain Eukaryota; kingdom Metazoa; phylum Chordata; class Actinopteri; order Cyprinodontiformes; family Cyprinodontidae; genus Cyprinodon; species Cyprinodon variegatus. The sequence continues at coordinate 169,170 of NW_015151401.1, read as the reverse complement.
GTGGATTGTTTTTTTTTTTTTTATTACTTTTTTGGAGTGACTATAACCTGGATGACTGAGAATCTTCACCAGCAGCAGAGTAAGTCTCAAAACCTATTTTTGGATTTAAAAGTGTTCATAGTTGTATTTCTGGAATGCATTTCTTTTTTATTTCCATGTACAAAATATCTTTTTTGCTTCCAACAATATTTGAAAAAACTCCAGGTACCAAGAACCTATGACAGCTTAGAAAAACAGATCTTTTTATTCTGTAAAAAGCAAATTATTTAATACATCTCTCGCTCCGTATTCCTGCGTAACGGTGCTCATGTCGACTGCTCATAAATGAAGTTCACATACTTCCTGATTACCCATAGTATCACCAGGATCTTAGCAAGTCAGCCTGACAGATGTTTTTCAAAGTAAATACATCACCACAGTCAATGAGGATGAAGTGCTAAAAGTGCTGTTGGCACTGCACCACCCTCTGGATGCTGCTTCACCTACTTTCCATGTTGATACTGCTGCAGCAGAGCTGAAATGATGTGTCGATTGCTGCTGCAGAATTCCATCAGGCAGACAGAGCCACGCTCACAGCAGCTCCCCTACCAGCATCCGCGATCATCCTGTTGAATAATGCAACGCCGGGTCTGCTCCTTCTGGCTAACTCTGTCATTCTGTCGGTGCATGAGCTGCAGCAGCAGCATCAAGAACCCTGCGATGCCACTAACATGGTAATTGCATGGGGATAGGTCTTCCTGGGGCAAAGTGTATAAAAAAGGAGGGAATAAAGGCTATAAAACAGGCGGTAAGTCCTTCATCGTCAGATGATGACAGCTCACAAGATCAATATTGAAAATATATTCCATTCCATTTGTGTTCCAGTTATAACATTATAGCCACATAACCTTCTATATGTTTGCATAATACTGTTTTATGTTAACACAAAATGTATGTCTTGAGTCATATGCGGTAATTCAGGCAGCAGGATGGGAATGAAAGAGATGTTTTGCCCTAAATAACAACCATTAATTAGAGTGGCTGAGCATAAAAGTTAAAGTTTTATTACTCAAAATTGGTTTATGCTGCAATGTGTGGTTTAAATTATTCATTTCAATCTATTTACAACACTTTCATTTTGTATAGGGAGACTTTGTTTGCTCAACCATGAACTGTGTTCATTTGGGCAACAGGAAGTAGACCAATTAAGCAGCCATTCTGTGCTGTTGTTTGAAATCACAAAGGACTCTGTTTCATGTAAAGCTTGCCAAGTGATTAACACCTTTTATGACCAGTTGTTTTCTTGCCTCCGCCAACAAGTATGTAAAAACTTGACATGTTTTTAGAGAGAAACTATCATTTTTTCTAGTATATTAAGTGAGCCACAAAGCCAAGTTTGCAGCCCCCCTTAATCTGACAGATGAATATTGTGGCCCTTTCTAAAATAAGNCTGAAGTTTAAAGCTGCTATGATTTCTAAATAAATATAAAAGTAAATTTTAAATCGAATCCATCATCAACCCGTCCGCCTGCATCTGCCACCATCACTCCGGATCCATCCTACATTCCACGTCTCCCAGATAAAACCTGTCCTGACCAGTTCTTTTTGCCCTCCGTCCGACTCCCCTCCACCCGCCCAGGACATTGATGGTCACCCTCCCTTCACCGTCCGGATTGTAGACTCCCGTCGCCGGGGCCGCGGCTGGCAGTACCTGGTCGACTGGGAGGGCTACGGTCCGGAGGATCACACTTGGGTTCCTGGATCCTTCATTCTCGACCCTGCTCTGATTACCGAATACCGTGAGTCTCTGCCATCCACATCTTTTGGACCGCCAGGAGGCGGTCGTTGAGGGGGGGGTACTGTTGGGATCTGGAGGTCTGTCCACTTTCTCCACCAGAGGGCGTACGAGATCTCCTGGAGCCGGGGCTGATTGCACCACCTGTTCCTCATCTGCTCATCAGGAGATCCGTACTTCAGGAGGCGGAGGGCTTCACTCCAGTGCCAGAGTGTTTGCCAGTAACGGTTAGCAAGCCTGAGCCAGCCAGCCTGTCTGTAACTCTGACTCCCTGAGATCCGAACCTGATCTGTTTTCTTTCCTCTCTGCTCCTCAGATTGATCCTGCCTGAAACCTGAAACTCTGGAGAGTTTCTCTGCTGGTAATCTGCCTGTCTGTTCTCAGAAGTTCTCAGGAGAACAGTTTCTGTCAAAGATCTGCCTGCCCGCTCTCAGAACATAATCGGAAACTCAATCTGTGATCTGCCTGCACTCAGTAAGCTTTGCCTCCGCCTCTGCCCTCTGCCTGCTGTCAGCCTATGGACCCTCTAGGTTCCCCCCCTCTGCAGCTCTGCTCCACTCAAGAACAGGTACAGCCCTGACACACTCTCAACCTGCAATATTCCCTGGACCTCCGCTAAACTTCTCTGTCCTCCCCTGCAGTGAACCCACTTGTGACCAGTCAAACCACTTCCTGGATCTGAATAACCTGTGTGCTTTACAGAACTCTCTCGTGACCAGTCAAGCCTCTACTGAACCTGATCCATTGTAGCACATTTATTGTTCAATAAACTTTTTGAACTTTTTCTTCTGCCTCCGAGTGTTCTGCATGTGGATTAGGCAAATTAAGCCAAACATGACACTATCAGCGCATACAGTACCACCATAAGAAGATTTAGTATGAGACTGCAGAAGTGATCTAAAAATAGGTAAACATTTCTTATAAAAAGAATATTTTGCACTAATTTGAGCAATAGATAGATGTTGTACCACAATAATATTTATGCGGTTAATATCAGATACTTACACATGCACTTGAGATAGAGTAACAAAGCTCATGATCATCATCAAGTTTATTTCTATAGCACAATTCAATGCAGAGACAGTTCAAAGTCAGTTACAT
>NW_015151401.1:161545-164511 GCF_000732505.1 Cyprinodon variegatus | reverse complement strand
TACAGGGGCCATAACAGGAACCGGTACCAGTTCAACAGAGGCATGGCCCCAGTCTAGAACCAGCCATGTTATAAAACATCGTTAGCTGTGTGCAATAGGTGCAAGCCGGCAGTTTACAGTGCAACCCTTTCCTATTATCCAATCTTCTACAGGGTCCAGACAATGCGTACCTTTTTAGATCTGTCATGCTTCCAGCAGTTCTATTTTTCAATCATGTGATTACAATACCACACTTTAAACATTAATGCATGAATAATATTACGATTTTGTGATAGATTCTATATACAGTGAAATTGATTTGCAACAGATTTAGAGCTAAAGTGTTAGCCTAACTATAGCAGAAAAGAATCTAACACAATACCTCCTGATTTATTTTTTTTATCCGTGAGCTTAATTGTTTTTCACCTAAGGACTAAAGACTATAATATTCTTTCTTTGTGTGAGGTATGAAAATAGAAACTTAAACATGTCATTGTTTGTACCCAAGAATCTCATCTTGCCAATAAAAGGTGACATTTGTTCTGTTTGTGATGTTATGTTGGTGGACAGGCTCATAATAGAGATGCCTGTATTCTGATATTAAAGTATTTTCCAACACTGATGTCTGCAATAAAAATAAAACATTCAGGCATCACTGGCATTTCAGTCAGTAGCAACTTGACCATTAGTGTAATCATCAGCAGAGTTGTGGGTCATTAACTATTTCAAGCTGTGCAAACATCAATGATGAAGCCCCTTCTGCGGAGCGCGTCTAGTCAGAGCTGTGATTTTCTGTCATGTCTAGTTTGTTATTTGGAAAAGGAACTTTGATTTAGCACAGACTGAAGTTGGATATTGGCAGATTACAAAACGGTCCCTAATATTCTAACAATAAAGTAATGATCTGGTTCTTAGATAGAGTAAACAGACCCACTGAAAACCAAATAGGACTGGAAAAATAAAAAAAACTTTCCATGTTATCTGAAGACCTGTGAGGACTCCCTATTGCGTTGAATATTTTAGATTTAAAGGATTCACAGGGATGCTGCCAGAGTCACGCAAACACACAAGAAACAGAAGACAGGCACCAAAGGCTGCCATCACTTCATGCTGTGGATGTCGCCAGAAAAATACCCTTGCAACTCCGTCTTTGTCATCTTGCCAGATGGGGACTAGCAGTTCCCCTTTTCTTTGCTGTTTCCATTTTGCTGGAAACAGCAACGCTGTGCCACCTCACTGGCAGGGTGAGGCTTTCTAGGCCAAGCTTTTATGTTCATCTACAGAGGAAGAACTTTTAGGACATTTTATTGGGGAGATAGCTGTAAAACTGGCAAAGTGAAAGCAGCTTTGTCTTTCGAGAGTACTGTCAATTTTAGAAAGCTTCCAACAGCTAACATTAGCATCCATCCTTTAATTATCATTAACATTTATTTGTTAAGATTAAGAGGATTTTGATAAAAATGTAAAAATAATGGTGTTTTTGAAAGAACCAGCACTTTAAGAAGAACAAAGACAGCAGATTGCTACTGGGGACAGTCAATGTTTTTATTGAATTTTTTTGTTGAGGATCTATTCTTACAGATGAGGGTTTTTATTTTTTGTTTGGAACATCATACTGCCAATCACATGCAAACACAAACTTGGCCAAACTACATTTAAGGATGATTTTATACAGTTTTTGCTCAAAAACCCGTGAACTGCAGCTAAATGACAAAAAGTTCTGCAAAGAAGAGACGTGTCTCAGTTCCTCCACAATAATGCACCAGTAGTTAACGCTTTTCTGAGGCACTGGTTCTTACTCTGCCAAGGAGGTTATGTTATCAGCCATGTTTGTTTGTCGGTTAGAAGGAATACTTCGAAAACTTTTAAGCGGGTTTTAATGCCTTTTTACCAGAGGTGTGAATCATGCCAAGGAACATTTCATTAAATTTTTTAAAGGATCATTTAACCTCCTGAGACCCGAGCTCCTATTTGGAGTTTGTTTTTATAATTTCCAAGTTACATGGGATTAGTAGGACCTAATAAGCTTAATAACTAAACTCTGTCATGATGCTACTAGTGGTTTTTGAAAAAAATGATGTCCTCATATGAGGACAGTTAGATTATCTTTGTTTTTTATTTTATTTTTTGCAATTTGGGATTAGAAGATCCCAATTACCCTATACACACAATTTCAGCCTTCTAATATCAGTAGTTTTCTAAAAAAAAAAAAAAAAGCAATGTGTCCATATGAGGACACTGGGTCTATATTCTCAAATGACACAATATCTGGCGGAACAATTAGATTCCACCAGAGAGTGGCAGCACAGTCAAATAGACAGTTTCAGCAACAGATTCAAAATGTTTGGAATATTTTACTGAAGACAAAAAATACAAAAATAAAAGAAAGGGGAGCCATGCTTCACTCGAAGTGTTGATCTGCTGATCAAAAAAGAAAACAGAGAGCAGAGTGATTGAAGCAGGTGAGAGCAGGACAGACACCAGAGGCTGCAGACACCTGCTGTGCCTTCCTTCTTTAAGGACATTTTTACCAGAGATGCGCCTCATGTTGAAGAAAAATTTATTACTATTTTGTAATGATTCAGATTATGTGCGAGTTTTGGCAACAGGTGTAAGTCACAATATGGGACAAAATTTGCTTCTTGCCGGAGGACTGTACTCTCAGAGTGCTTTTCTAGTTTTAAATTGTTTTAAAAAGCTGTTTCCCTTAAAATTACAAAACAAAACGTAAAGCTGCAACATCAACCCAGCATGCATTACACAAATGAAAAAGATGGCAGCCTCTGTAGACGAACAATATACAGTAGTAGCCATTCACATTTTCCCCACTTTCCTTGATGGGCTCCTCTAAGCTTTGTACTAAAATTTTCTCTCTGTCATGATGTGTGGACATTAAGATCTAAAGAGAAGCGCCCTCTCCTGGTCAGACCCTGTAATTCAGTGAAAGGGTGGAGTCAGAGTAAAAAAAAAAATCACTCCCAGGAAAG
>NW_015151401.1:155407-161471 GCF_000732505.1 Cyprinodon variegatus | reverse complement strand
AAATGCACTTATTTTAAGGAGGAAATGACTTATTTAGATTAAATTTTTTGCAGTGCATTTTGAATGGCTGCTACTGTAAGAATCGATATTTAGATTTTGAAGTAATTATTCATTTTTAGGTATCACAAATGTTCATGTTTTTAGGAATATTAAAATGTATTTAGGCCCACATGTATCACTAGTCATGGATCCCTTTAAAACAATTACACAATTAATCTTTCCTGTAGCATTTAAAAACTGTTTCTTTCCATATGTCTGTAGACATGACTTTTTTTTATTCTTACAATAACAGAAAAAAAGATAAAGGGTGTTATATTTTGAGATTGAAAAATAAAAAGGAAATGCTTCCGGATGTTTGGCCTCCAAAGAGCTTAAACTTGTAATTCAATTTAAGCTGAAGCATCAGTGAAGCAAACTAACATCTCCACAAACTCATGCTATTCGTTGATCTTTCATGTGAAATTCCTTCCGCTGGGTCTTCACCAGGCAGCTGGTGGTCCTGACACTAAAAATGAAGTGTTAGTTGATGTCTGCTCTCCCTGAGCGTTGATTGTCTATCAATAATCTGCAGGAATGCATGAGTTGTTTTTATCACTGCATGCATTTTATCACATGCAGATGTTTATTTGGTCCCCATATTCTGAAGGAAATCCCTCCATGCACTTTATGTTGGAACTTTTGTTCTGGCATTGAGCGATGTCGCCAGACATGAAAATAGATTTAGTTGGGACTATTAACTTAGTCTAATTATTTTTGCAATGAGTTATTGTACTCCACAGTTATCCTTTATAGCCAGAGTTACACCAATTAAATGGCAAATTAGCATTCACAGCACTTACTCCATTTTGCTTTTCTTTCCTGTTTTTTCGCACCTGTGGGATTTGTTGACAAATTAGACAATATTCATGCCAGTTTAGTGATCAAGGTTGATGGATTGAAAGACAGAGAAATGATCACCCTGACTGTGAGGAGGCAGCTGCTTGTGTTTGTGTTAAAAACTCTTTTTTTCCTACTTTGTCATTATTTTTTTTTAAATGGAGGACTTTGATGTATCATATAGGAGGTGATTTTTTTTTCTTCTTCAAAGAGATAATGTTTATTATATATCCACCTGCAGGCTGGATTTGATGTCTTACTGGACTGACTTCACAGTTCAGAAGGCTAAATGTGATTGTTGCTTATACATTATAGTGTGTGATTGCAGATCTTTTTCATTAATATCAGGTTTAAACTGCTGTTATGCAGGCAAGGACACCAATGAAATAGAATCCATTAATCTAGCATTGTTATAGTTTCAAGCTGGAAACACTACATAACTTTTATGGGGGGGTATTTCATTATCTGATAATGATTTTGTAGGAACATTTTTTATAGTTTTGATAAAGCCTGTTAAAAGAACAAAAATAAAACTGTATTTTTATACAAATTGAATCCAGGGTCGGGCTGTGGGTAGCACTGCTGCCTTGCAGCAGGAAGGTTCTGGGTTCGATTCCCGGCCCAGGGTCTTTCTACATGGAGTTTGCATGTTCTCCCTGAGCATGCATGGGTTCTCTCCGGGTACTCCGGCTTCCTCCCACAGTCCAAAAACATGACTGTTTGGTGAACTGGCTTCTCTAAATTCTACTTAGGTGTGAATGGTTGTTTGTCCTGTTTGTCTCTGTGTTGTCCTGTGATGGACTGGAGACCTGTCCAGGGTGGATGCCGACCCTCTCCTGTAGACAGCTGGAGATAGGAACCAGCACCTCTCACTAACCCAGCTGGGACAAGCATGATGGATGGATGGATGGATGGATGGATGGATGCATGTAGGATCTTTATTATTATTATTATAAACAAAGTTCAGAACAGCAAATATACCTTATTAAATGATCCGAAAAGTTAGCTACAGAGCATCTGTAGGGAAGCTTTGTTTGGTGCTATAGAGTGTTTGGCTTTTAACTGTGAGCCAGTCCATGAAGAATATGCATGTGAGCATGCTCAGTTCACAGAGAGCAGCTGTTAGATCATGCAGCCCTAACCACTAATTCAACCCGGAGAGACTCAAGCAGAGAGAAGTTTCAATTAGAAAATATTCAATTTATTTATACAGGTAACACAATTATAGTCTTCAAAATATTTATATCTAAGAAAAAAACAGAGGATTTAGATGACTTGTTGACTCTCTGCAATCCCTCACACTGAGCATGCATGTAGCGACAGTAGAGTGGAAAACTCCCTTTTAATCAGCAATAAATCCCCAGCAGAACCAGGCTTGGTGTGAGCGGAGAAGCAGATGACGACATAAACAAAATAGGTTCTTTGGCTTTCGTGCCCAACGTGCTGTGAACCAACTTACCCTTGGATGAGTAACCTTGAAAAAGTTTAGAGTAGGCTTCCCCTAGGGTGTGGACACTGGGGGAAGAATAAGCCAGAGGATGAGTGGGACTGAGAATAGTCTGAGAATGAGGGAGCAGATGGGGTGGAGGTGGGTGAAAGTTCACTTGTGTGTGGGAGAGTGAAGCTAGGCTAGGAGGTAAATAAAGTGGATCTTGGAAAGATGATTGATGACCCTTGGAGAAGGTGTGGCCCCCGAGTTGATTTGCTGGAGCTGAAAAAGGGACATCGCAGGTGGTCCAGGTAAAGCTGTAAGGATCTTCAAGATTTAATTTAAGTTTAAGCTTCATTTCCTCTTAAATTAAGTTAAAGGGACATTGTGTGACACATTTTGCATTGTTATTTATTTAATGCACCTCTAGATGGAGATAAATCGCACACACTGTCTCTTTGATGCATAAAATGGTTAACAGCAAAACATAATCAAATCCATGAAAGACTAACCAAGAAAAATGTTTACACAAATTAAGATAAAAATGTTAGTTAGAGCGATAGATCTGCCTGACAATATTCCCAACAGTAGTTTCTTTCTTTTTTTCTTTTGTTTTCTTTTCTTTTATCAGCTTCAGCGATACAAGTATTGGCACTAAAAAACAATTAACAAAACTAATTTGCATATCACTTGTTGTAATCTTTACTATGTCAATTTTAACCAAACATTTTTTTAAACTATCTACATTTTCAGATACTTTTAATTTGGTAGATTTGGTGTTTTGACCTTTGCGTTGTTGATAACAATTTTATTTTTAAAAACAGCCACATTTTCCTCTTAGTCATGATAGTACCAATCCTAAATATTAAACTGTTATACTCGTTACACTTTGTTAATCTTGTATTATTACAACCATGATGCATTACGTTTGAATTTTGTTTAATAAGCCAACACAAACAGTTTAATGTTTTTCACCTTTGCTGCATCTTTGCTCATCACTGCAGAGAAAAGCTCGTACTCAGGAGTGGAAAATAATAATTTTTGCAAAATCCCCGTTGGATAAAATGCAATTAGTTAAAAACTAAATCTGAAAAGGAGAAACCTTGCAAAAGATTTGTTTTTGAAAATATGAAATCTGTAAAAAAAACAAATACAAAATAGATGGAAAGATTGAAGAACAAAACATTGAAAAAAGTACAATTTAAAAACACCGAAAAGTTTTTTGTTTAAGAAGTTTTAAAAGGTTTTTATTTATGAATTGCTACAATGATGGAATAAAATTTTATCCACACTGAAGAAGCTACATATAAAAATATGCTCACTTTTGGTACCACAACTTTTGGCCAAAAGAAAAGGAAACAACTGGAGGAATAAATGTTAGTGTGAGGGATCTGCTTTAAAGTTTCATTCAGTGATTCACATAAAGCTCCAGCTCTTTTGCACACAGATGCTGAGCAGCTGAGGAAAAGAACAGATCAATGATCCTGATTTTTACAAGTTATAGTAAATAATCTCCTTTTCTGTTTTATCCAACTCATACATTTTGGTTCTGTTTTTTCTTTCTAAATCTTGGGGGGAATGAAGCAGAGGAGGAAACTAGTTTTGACAGCATAACTAACACTCGGAGTCACTTGTTGACGGGTGCATCTGCTTTCACCTGTCAATATCACCAGCAAAACACTGACACAGTCACTTGTTATAGAAACACTCATTCTTATAAAGCTCGTGTGCACTTTGCAGCACAGTTTCCTATATTTGTGTTTTAAATCCACAGCAGCTGCTTGTGCTCAAATATAGTCACTTCAAATCATGGATTGTGTCATTCATTGCTACCAAATGGCATTTTAAACAGTCACTAAACTGGGCCACAGCGACAGAGCAGTTGTCACTTGATGGGAAGTTCAGAGGTTCAATCCACAGACCGTCTCATCCAAATGTCAGTCTCCTTGGGGGGAATATAGAGTCTTTGGTTTCCCTCCATGTGCTCCACATTTTAGGTCATGAAACTTGATGACCGTTATTTATTTTATATATATATATATATATATACCCTTGTAATATTGTATATATTTTAAAAGTAGTAGAACAAAATTACACTGATGTATGAAAATTCAGTCGAACTTCTGGGACTAACTGCTCCTTCACAATAGGATCATTCTGTTAATGGTTTTCTAATGGTTATAATGTTTTTTCTCCTTTCAGGTTCAGTGCAGATTCCATGTGAGAACTGTTCAGTCGAACCGTCTCCCACTGCTTATCTGGACCGTTACCCTTTGCTCCCATACTTTCTCATAATTCTGCAAAAGAAAGAGGCAGCCTTTTGTCATACCAAACAGGGGACATGATGGAAAACCTTTTGCAGTCTCATTGTAGACCTGTTAACAATAGTACACTTTGGCCTTAAATGGTTCTTTTCTTCAGGTCTGCATTTTCCAAATCGATGACCAGTAGGTTGCCAGGCGCCCATGTAGTCAAATGCTGTCTGTGGTTATTGGTTACAAATTTGCTGTGCAGAACTCACACGACAAAGACGCTTAGAAAAATAAAGTGACAGAAAGACACCTTTTGTAGCTTAAGAGTGATATGGTGTAATAATCAGCTTTGCACCGTTTACCTCAACTGTTGTGTGTGTCAGATTTTATACCAAAGTCATTTGTTTACAGTAAATGATTTTAAATGTAGCAATTAATTGCTAAATTAATTCAATATTAATTAATAAATGAATTCAGTTTTACTCTAAAGTGGGTTTTTAAACCTCCTTAAAGTCAGAATTCCATCTAGGAAAGTCTGAATTTTTCAATAGGAAATGTGGAAATCAGAATTATTACAATTTTTTTTAACTCATTTAAAAGGAAAAGAAAACAATCTGTTTAGATGATAAATAAATGAAGCTTTTATAAACTAGAATACTAATTTTCCAATTTGCCAGTCTGTTGCAGAGTACTACAGAAACACACAAACATACACACATGCTCAGCTAGTGACAATTTAGAGATTCCAATAACCTATTAGTCAAGTTTTGGACTGTGGAAGGAAGCTGGAATACCCGGAGGGAACCCTTGCATACACAGGAGAACATGCAAACTCCAACCTGCCCCCCCTTCCTTCCTTCTTCAAGACAACAGCGCTGCACACTGCTCCACCGTGCAGCCTGAGATTCTCCATGTGTTTCGTAATCTATTTCAGCTGATATGTCATGGGTAATTAAGCTGGCTCTGTCCTCCACATAGAGATGGTTAGGTTTTTATCCTACAGTGGACAAGGTCTGATGCCACAGTTATCAGCTGTTGTTATTCTTCACATAAGTCATAGCAGCAACCTTTTGGTAGCAACATGTTAGAGTCAGATGGCTAAGAATACTGTTCAAATAAAATTATTTTCTACATAAAGTTTAGACTTTATGTAGAAAATAATTTGATTTGAACAGTATTCTTAGCCATCTGAATCTAACATGTTGCTACCAAAAGGTTGCTGCTTGGATTAGTCCAAGCAGATCAGAAGCTTCTGCAATCAGTGTCCATCTTTAGAGTAAAGCATCACACACTAGGTAAGAACGACCCATAAGACATTGATGAAGTTTTACATCTCAGTAGGAAGAAGCATTTGGGTAAACAATACTGCAGACGGAGGCCCAGTCTTATCTATTCCCTTTGAAATAGAAAAAAAATATCTTCAATATCTTTAATAATTGCATTTACATTATAATGACATTTACTTTGGCTTTGTACTTAAGAATCTGAAAGAGGGTTATTTCAGTTA
>NW_015151401.1:149075-151363 GCF_000732505.1 Cyprinodon variegatus | reverse complement strand
AATGACATTTACTTTGGCTTTGTACTTAAGAATCTGAAAGAGGGTTATTTCAGTTAAACCAAATATCCATAACCATTTAATAACAATCTATAATGCAGGATGAAGCAGAGATTCTGCTTAACATGAAGAGGACTGTTTTACCTAAATGCAAGTGGAACATATTAGCTTCCCTCACCTTTCCTCAGTAACTCTCTGCATTGCAGGTGCTATTGATGAAGTCCGCCGTCCATTCTGAGCTAATCTTCCTCTGCTGGGATCATGCCCTCTTTTGAGCTCAGCACGAAGAAATTAACTTTGTCTGAATGTTGAATTAGTCCTGCAGTGTGGCCACTCATGGACCTGCTTATTGGAACGCCTCCAATCCTCTTACAGGCTCCTGTTTTTTTAGTTTTACCTGTTGAAGAAAACATTCTTCTGTTTCTTTCCTATCACCACGTCAGCGGTGTGTCGTTTCAGCACTGCACAATTAATCCTGTGGTAATTGTGTCATGATTTAGCCTTTCACAATTAATTAAGCCTGATCAAGTGGCATACTGACATTTTGCATTTAGCGTGACTGCTGCAGTGCATGAAATCAAGAACTCCCTTTACACAAGTAAACTGTCTCACCAATCATAGGTGATTAACTGGTCTCAAGCCTCCTGAATACGGTGTTGGCTTCAGGCGAGTACTTTTTCTTGGCAAAAATGAACTGAGCTGCATTTACTGTTCCTTGTGAAATGGCTTTTACCTGCTTCCATTCAGTGATTGTGCACAATTATTGTAGTTGTATGGTTTAACTGAAAGGATAATTTCACATTACACACCCATGTACAGATCTGCTGGTGTTTGTAAATGGAATAAAACGAAAATTTAAAAAGAAATTTTACTTTACAGCATAAAATGAATACAAAAGAGACAAGGAGAGGTTCTATAGGTTGCTCAAAAATGGTTTTCATCACCTTTGAATTAAAAATCAAAACCTTTTAGGCTACGTTCACACTGCAGGCCTTAAAACTCAATTCCGATTTTTTTTGTGAAATCCGATTTTTTTTGTGGCTCACATTTCCAAACATATGCGACTTGTATGTGACGTCCTTTGTGAACTGCGTTCATACAGCTTAATTGTCCCGCATGCGCAGTAGAGGATGCAATGATGTCACAAGCAAGCTTGCTCTGTGTTTACGGAAGTAAACATGGATGGTAGCACTGGAGCTCCTCTAGCAAGCTTTCTCAACCTTAAAAAGTCAATCTTTTCAAGATGGTTGAAAAAAAGACTGCTCTACGCAGTATAATCCACCATGGTTGTTGTTTTTCTTCCCGCGTCTGCGTATCAAGATGCAGATATAATATTAGATTTGGGATGTAGCCTTAGAGACCATAAAGGCCAAAATACAGCAGCTTTAAGGTAACTGTGGAAGAATTGTAGGTAGGGTTATATAATTCTTTTTTTCAGCTTTTTTATTGTCATTCCATTGTTTTAATCAAGAAATGGAAAATGCAAAAAGGTGAGATCACACTTTCACTTTTTGCGGCGGGCTTTTGTCTGAGGTTTGGTATAAAAACATCTGTAAGGATGTACGGAACAACTTTGCTTCAGTCAATGTGCGTGTTAAGAACGAGCATAGCTATTGGGCTTAAAGTGAAGAGGATGTGATCTGTAAAAAAGAATTTGAAAAAAAAAATGCCATTCATTAAACTCAATCTGAGAAAAAAAATTAAAATATATAAAATATGTAAAAACATGTTAGAAATATGATAAAAAAAAAAATGAACAACTGTTGGTAAAAACATCCTCTAAAGCAAACATGTCAAAGATGAAATGTCCCCCATGTTGGTGCGGGCTGAAAACTTAATGAACCAGAACATAATTTCCAGTTCTGTGAAAAGGTAAAACTGTACACACTAATAATGTCAGGTTGGGTGGAGGTCTGAAGGACCCAAATGCAGAGATGAAGGCATAGTTGTCAGGATCCCAGTTTTTGTGTTTGTCTGTTTGTCTTGACTTTTGTGCAAGCTGTTGCCTCATCACCGGACTGCTCTTAAGCTGCTGGTTGCCACTACTTCGACACCAGAGTGTTTGCCAGTTTGGGGTACTCTAGCCAAGCCTTGTTTATTCTGAGTCTAATCTGAGTTTTTGCATTTTGAGTTTTTGTCCTCTAGCCAAGCTGAGATCACATTGAGTTTTACTGAGAGCTTGTTTCTCCCTGAGTCTCAACTTTGTTTGTTCTTTGCCTTTCAGCAGGAAGCCTTCCTGCAAACTGGACCTTTTCGGACCGCCTTCTCCCAAGTTGGATCAGCTGAGTCTT
>NW_015151401.1:137517-147946 GCF_000732505.1 Cyprinodon variegatus | reverse complement strand
TCATTCCACTCCGTCCGAGTTCTGGGTAAACCCTGTTCCGCCCTCCACCGAATCAAGCAAACCCTGGAAGACCAACGCACAGACTGGAGTCTACGTGTCTCCTCTTCTCAGGAAACGTGAGTTGCAACAAATCCTCTCCTTCAAGATAAACAAGTCCAATTCCCCACTGAGCCTGAATCTAATAGTCTGTCTTCCCCTCATCTTTCAGTTTTCCGGCCGAGCAGAGTTTGGAGGAACTCTGCACCAAACTCTAAATACCTTTCAATACAACCCGTTCAAACTTTTACTCTGTGTCTCTCTGTTTGGCTTCACTGCATGTGGGTCAGAGCTTTAGATAAAATCATGACAAGAGGTGGTTATTTTCAAGTTTAATATCCAAAAAGGTGTCAACAAAAGCAAAAATCCACAACATACAAAAAAAACCCTTCAGGGAAAACTCAAATGAAGGGCAAAGAAATCATGAGGAACCAGCAAACAGTGACAGAAGCAAAGTTCAGGCTAATCAGCAGATTGGGAGCAGGTGTGAACAGAGGAACCTAGAAGGGAGCTAGGGGGAAAAGGACAACAAAGGACAAAAGGGTAACCGAGGGCAAATAAGAAATACATAAGAACTCAAATTCATCCAAAAAACACCACAAAATGGGAATTAAACCAATAAAACTGGAAAACACAGAAAAACAAACTGATATCTCAAACAGAAAACCATTTTCAATTGCTTGTTTTATCTCAGAACAGTGAAACCAAAAATAAACCATACACGAATTATGTCTATTAATGCCTCTCAATATATTTTCTCCTTACACCGTTATTCTTTGAGGACTTCTTAATTTCATTTTAGAGTTTCTTTGAGTTTTACAGTTCTGTGAAGAGATTAACCTTACAAGAATATGCTCTGATCCATATACGTTGAACCACTTGAAGCCCATAGCAGCTACAAGCTGCACTCAGAGAAAAACTCATTACTTACACCTACATAAAGCTTTGTTACTCACAGCCCACCTAAGATTTTAAGCTGCTCAGAGGAAATCTTCATTGGAGGAGGTGGATGTCTTATTACCTAAAGAAAAATGTCACCTCACTACACTATGTACCATCTTGTGGGCACCTGTGGTGTATGTGTGTGTGTGGCAAATTTATGAGGCGGTGTGCCCCGCTCTGCCTGCAGGTCTGCTGCAGATGACTTTCATGCGCTCCTGGGAGGAATTACTGTGACAGCGCAACTGAGGGAAGCTGAGCATTAGACAACTGAACAGTAGGATGCAGAGGAAGAAGCTATACTTTGGTATGTTTTAATGATCTGATGGGCAACAGTTAAGTTTTCTTAACATTTTATTAAATGAGAAAGATAGAGACACATTTATTAAGCTTTCTATATAATGAAATAAAAAGGAAAGCAGAAATTGTCTTTTGGACAGGTAAATTAAACAAACGCATCAGAATGCTGTACATTATAAATAGATTTTTCCATAAAAGGAGGTTCCATAAAAACTTTTTTTTTTTTACACCTCTTTGTAAAAAAAAATGTTGCAGCAAGTAAGCCTTTAATAACTATGATAATGTCGAAGAAAGATCCAAATATAAAACACCACCACAGAATCTGGTCTCAGTTTTAGACAACCAAATACCAAAGCAATTGTGATTTTGATTAATTAAAAACAGAAATCACACAACTAGAAAAAAAGGCAATCACCTGGAAATAACTTACTTTAATTAAGGCATCCAAAAGTGGTAAAGAATTAACTGAGCATGAAGAATTGAGAAGCAAATGGATTTATTTGACTTTTGTAGATTCTTATGAAAAATTTAGATCAGCTGAAGTGTTTCAGTGCTGCAGCCAGATCTCTGTGCTGACACATGACCTTCCTCCTGGGCTACTACATACAGTATCAAGATAAAGACAAAACGTTTGAAGTTAAATGAAAGTTATTCTGAAATATCCATGAAAACTCTGTCCTGATACCTGCTTGTTTTTTAATTATCTGTTACTAGTTCTTCCTACCTGTAAGGATCCAGCATAATTATACACTCCACTGTATATATTTTCACCATAAACCAAGGGATGTAACCAGGGGCGGACTCTAGGCAGAGACAGGCAGGGGGCCTCTGAACTGAGGAAACAACACATCAAACAGCCCCATTCTACAGATAGAGAAATGTTAATAGAATAGACATCCATTATCTGTTCTAGGTTGTGTCCCTCTCTTCTTGTCCCTTTTCTTCTTGTTTTCCTCTCTATGTTTTGTACTCAGCTGACTTTTCATGCTGTCTCTAAAGGAATGAAAGATTTTTTCCAAGCACTAAGCTCACTTAGCTGATTGCTCCTTCCTGTGTTTCCAAAAAGGCCAAAGTAAATAACCCAGTCCTTCTTTTCACTGTAGACAAGCCATGATCTGCTTCTCTGTTCTCCATTTTTCATTTGGATGAAATAATAGCTGCATGAATCATGACAGCAGACAAGATAGAGGAGAGCAGGAGGCGGGGTTACCAATCTATTTGCTCTGGAGAGCAGAGTTCGCTGCTTTTAGATGTTGTCTCCAAAGTCTCCAGTAGCAGAAAAAAGTCTCTAGATTTGGCGCTAGGAGCTTTTTAGATATCAAAGTGCTAGAGGGGTCTGAAAAGTCACTTAATATAACGACTAAAGCGCTAAGTTAGCAACACTGCTCTTTGCATGGTTTGTTTTCAAATGGTTTGCTGCTGTCTGTTTGGACCTTTCTGAACATGTGCAGCAAATGGACTGATCCAATATGGTGGACACTGAAGGGGGGGGCTGAGACACACTTAATATTATATTAATATTTTAGCAAAAGGGTTTTTATCAAACACATAATTAATGTGCACAAATAACGAAAAGTTGTATTAACCATATGTAATACAGTTTTTTTGGACCCCCAGGAACTTGGGGGAACAGTTTAATTAATTAAATTTTTACCTTTTGTATATTACTTCCAGTGGAACTTTGGATTTTATTAAATCTAACACTAAAGTCCTGACATGACTTTTAATGCTTAATTATAATCCCTTAGGTGATTAAGATGATGAAGTTCAGAAAGCAATTATGATTGCTTAAGATTAAAGGCTGCTCTTGACCTACAGTAAGATAAAAAAAAATGTTTCCAGCCAACTGGATTTCTAAGGAAACAAATTAATTTCAGTGCTTTGTTTACAATCTGTCCAACATGTCTTATCTGTTTGCAGGTTGAAGTTCACAGTCACAGCTGGGTTAGCAGAACCTCCCTGAACAGATGAGTTACTAGCTTCACAAGGGCCTGATCACCCATTGATTATTCCAGATGTCGGATCCAGGATTGTTCTCCCAGACCAGCTGGGAGAGGAGCTCCCTCGACTACCCACACATCAGATGTGCCTGGTTTTCTCCCTTTTGGATGTTGCTCATATCCTAAAGGGAACCTCCCTCTGTTGAATCCTAAATGAAACATACAACAGTGTCTGACGAAGATAAAGCTGTTTATTTTTTTATTAAACCAATATGTCAACCTGCTGTTTCTTAAATTTGAACAAAATGTATTTTTACCCCTTGGAAACTCAGAAAATAGACCTATTTGTTTATAGAGCAGACAATGTCTACTGTTTCTCCATATTCTTAATGTTGAAAATACTTTGATTAGTTCTAATTTTTCAAAGTGTAATTATGTGAAGAGCTTAAACACTTTAGGCCAGTGTGTCCTTCCATCCATCGCCCACTCTCCTTATTTATTGTAACTAAGATTGATGGCTTAATTGCATTGTCTAGTGTGATTACATTTCGCCTGCACCAAGCTCACAGTTTCACAGAATCTGAAGAGTCAAGTTGCTTTTTAATCATTTGACATTGCATGAATGAGAACTGACCTATTTTTATTTATTTTAGAACGTTAGCTGAGTTTTAATTTTAATATCGTAATATTGTTGCCACTAGTTTTTTTATGCCAGAAGCTTTAAAAATCTCTTAAAAGACTTAAACAGTCTAGTTTAGTTTATCAACATATAGCTTCTTGCTTTTTGCACTTTTAATCATGTTATATTTGTTTTAGAAAGTTACTCAACATTTAGCTGAATTTGTACTCTGAACTTTGCATTTTATTACCTCTAAACAATAGAATCCTGAGTCAAGTCTGAATGGAGTCCGTTGAGTGTGGAGCAGTAATTTCAAACTCTTGTAAATGAAAAAAAACACAATTAGTTCAGAGATGTAATTTGCTACTCAATCTATAGAGATATAAATATTTGCACATGCAAAGCTCAAATAACAGGAAATGGGTCACAGATATTACTTATTGAACGCCCCTCATGAATTGTAGTTCTGAATCCATTAAGTAGTGCAATATGAAAATGCATTTTTAAAACCCTTTTCTAAATGTATATTTTGAAAACCACAATTCAAGATGTACTGTTCTGCATCAAACATTTAAAAAGTTTGTTCTTCTTTTAATATTCATTTTCAAATTACAGTATTCATAAATGGTCGATAAATACAATTTTCCATTCCTCTTTAGAATTTAAAGGTAAAATGTACAATTACAAAATACTTTTCAAATTGGATTTCTAAATCTATGATTTCAATATTACATTTTATTGATTTAAAAATGTGTAAACGTTTTATTTTTGGATTGCATTTGTTTTTATTTGCATTTTCAGAATATATTAATCCACCTCTTTCCCCTGGGTTCTAACGCCTGCAAGGAGAGGCCTGTTTCGCGTGAAATGCTAAAGAAAGCTAGCTGGATGTAGCTTTCGTTTTCCTGCGTCAAAAGTCACGGATTGCAGTGTCCCATCGTACATATAGCCCGCTGAACTGTGTAAAGACATTTCTGCTATTAGAAATATATTTTTGATATCAATAATTGGATTTTCTGATATCTAGAATGTTATTTTCATTTTTGCTATCTGAAATTGTAATTTTCAATACTAATAACTCTATTTAAAATTGGAGTTCATCCTTGTCATGAATCAGTTTTAGATAGAAAGAATGTTTATTTTAGATGTCTGAAATGTTACTTTTTACTGGGTATTAATTACATCTAAAATATACATTCAGTCAAGCTAATACATGTCAAAATGGCAGTTTGAAAGTTGTAAAGATTTCTAGGTGGTTCAAATTTATTTTCACTTGTGCTATTTTATTTTTTGATTCCGAAATTTTATTTTTGATTCCAAAAATGTAATTTAAAATATTTATGTTTTTACTTCTGACTAGTAGGAAAGTAGTTTTGACCAGAAAGAATCACTTTAGAGATAAACAAATAGAAGAAATGTCAAAACGGCCTGCCAAATGATGAGTAATAAAGACACTGAAATAACTTCAGTTGTTGAGTTGTTAGGATTATTTTTATCTGTGATGAATGGCTCTGCTAAAGCCTAATAATATCTGCCTGTTGTGTGTCAGAACTAATGTTTTCCCATGTAGTTTATCTAATTAGGAGAGCTCCTCTGTGCAGATACACAGTCATCATTTTCATAGTTTACATTACAGAGATTTGAGACTGAAAAGAGGGAGCACTCTGAGTGGATCATTCTTAGAGCAAGTTCTTTGTTTTTATCTGAGACACTCTTTAAAAGCTTTATATGGCTGGATCGAAGGATGTCCCTTCATTCACAAACGTGTATAAAGTAATGATGTGATGATGTGGCATACTGGAGTTCTTGAACTGGGATTCTAGGCCACTTCAATGAGAAGTGAGCCCAATTGGTAAGCAGCTGCCTTCTGTAACTTTAAGCAAATTCTCTGGTCTCAGTAACATTACAAATTCTGTCAAAAACATATTTATCTAATAAATATACATTATGGAAGTTTATTTAAAGAGATTTATATCTTCTCAGGAAAAGAACCAGAGAGAGAAAGCTTCAAGCTGTAAACAGAGCTTTCCTTTAAACGTTATGTTGCTTCTGTCTCCTTGAACCCGAGTCAGCCTCAGCAGATGGGACAGATGGGAATCAAATACAAAATTCATGGGAATTACGTGTAGAATTTGTGAAACACATGAACATTTAAAGGGAATTTTTTTTATGTGGACGATTGGAATCAATTGTGTTAATTCTGGGAATGTTTTATAAGGATTCAAAGACTAAAAAGGCAATACATAAAAAAAATATTTGAAGCGAATACATGTAAGTAGCTGTGGCATTAGTACAGATTAAACATTAATGTTCCTTTTTAAGCCTTTAGGTGTAAATATAACAGGTTCACTGCTACAGGTACCACATAAAGTTGCTTAAAGGCTCTTGGCTGACTTATCTTTAGGACTGTCTTGTTTAACAGGGGTGTAAAGAATGTTCTTTCATGGCCTGAACCCTTGGAGAAGCTGTTATCCATTATATCATGGAGTGTTGGCCTAGTGCTTAGAGCAGTGTGCTTCTGCTCTGAGTAGGTTGTAAGTTTGATCCCCACAGCCTGCACTCTGGGTTCCTGAGCAAGCCCCCTAACCCCATACTGCTCCCCGAGGGGATGGGTTAAAATGCATGGGGTGCATTTCCCCATTGTGGGACAATAAAGGGATTTACATTATAGGAGCATGTTTGTGTGCATATCTTTGTGTGCGTGGTTGGACACCATTAGCCAGGTGTGTTCCTGGCACCACTCCTGACTCTGTGCCAATGTTGCTGCTTTTCTGAACTTTAAATCTAGTGAGGCGCTGAGTTTATTTTCTCTGCTTTGAAGGCCATATTTATCGTTTTCAATTATCTTGGGTCTATAAAAGCTGACCCCTTACTCCATGCTGGGCTGTCTGAACCACTGGAGAGGGACAGAAACCAAATGTAAGTCAAAACTGTGCAGTGTATGTTAAAGATTATCTGATTGTATGGCTGTATTTTATGCAGATAAGCTTGAATGGATATGCCATAAACATGATTTTCATTGAATTTAGTGAGCTTTAATACACTGCCTAAAATTCTCCAAACATTTGCTTTTAACCCATTTTCTATAAGAAGTGGTAGCATTAATGCAGTTGTGATGTTAGTTGTAAATTAATAACTGCCTGGATATTAAACTCTAATTATCGTGTCATAAGATGTGTGCGTCCTGAGGGCACAGAGCCGACAACAGTTCCCTTTGAGCAGTGAGTGTAGCAGCCTTTATTCCCTCTGTCTGCCATTTAAAACTGCTGCAGTGGAAAGAAAATGATGCCATCTGCTAAGGGACGGACTCCCACCCACTCTCAGCATTAAACATAATCTCTATTTTATGTCCATAGTCCACACTTGTGATTATGAAGCTGAATATAATGGGTGTTACCTGATTTGACATGTTCTAGCTTTACTGCAGACTAATGGTGGCAACTGTGCAACGATAAAATGATTAGATTGCTTTGCAGAGGTGGATAAAGTGCACATTTAGAGACTGCATCATTAAAAAAGTTGGTCAGTTTAACACCTAGGAGAGACTGGTCATGCCATGCACTGCTTTGTTTGGAAAATTGAGCAGCTTGTGCAACATAAAGATGTATCTTAGTAAAAATCTGTTAGGCTTATATTAGGATTAAACAAAATATTTGCGTCTTGTTGGTTTGTAGTTTTTAAGCCATACTCAGAATCACGTTGGAGAACCAATGGATTTCAACATTTTATTTGCAAAAGCAACAACAATCTGGAAGTGGAGAAACTGCAGAAGGTCAGTTAAACCTTCTGGTGGGTCTGAGGTCTTGTGCTATAAACCATGATAATAATTTTGTACATTGGCGACCACTGTCAATGCTTTATATTAACCATGTCCAATGGGGTAAGGAAGATGAATAGACAGTAACACAAGATGTTATGTTTATTATATTCTAAGGAACAAATTATGAACAAAAGTCATTTAATGCGAATCCTCATGTTTGCTAGCTGCTAGTTCTGTCATAAATTGGGACAAATTGACCCAGTATTCAGGCGAGTCAGACAGTGGGAAATTTCAAAACATTTAATAGCAAAAATTAAAACAAAACAGAAATGTAACGGAACACGGGCTGCTGTGGTTCAGTGAACCTGCTGTGGGGGAGGGCGGAGCATCGCCCACCACTGGCACTCTGGATGTGCAAGAAACACAGGTAAGTGACCACCATATTCTGACAGAAGTTGATCAGTGGTGTGAGTCACTTACTTGGTTTAACAGTTCAGTCCTTCCTTCCATCAAAGGCAGGATCCAGCCAATGGACTGTGTCCCCGAAGCAGCAATCGCAGTGAGCGAGCAAGAGACCGTTAGGAACAAGACCGTTCTGAGATTCAGGAGTCCCTAACCCGACCAGGGGTTCCGATCCAGACAGATCTAGGGTTCCAGGAATCCACAGAGCATTCAGGTAGGTTTACAAGTTCCAAGAGTCCAGCAGCGTGCTCAGACAGACACGTGCAGATGGAGACACGTGGTCTGAGTGCTTGAGAGGGACAGAGACAAAACATGGTGCCAGGATAACTGCAGAACTTTAAACTTTACTCCTCCTAGGAGCCAGGATTATGGGAATTAAAAGTGGCCTTCCTCGAAATGCGAGCCAAAAAACAAGAGGGCTCACCAGAGAGGAGCCAGGACCTGATCAGGAGACAGAGGAACAAACACAGACACCCTCTCTTCACACTGGCCGCCTAAGAGCAGGGCTGCATGATAAGTTCACTAAAATAAGGGTAGGAATCAATAAATATTGAATATTTGTTTCCAACTAAGTAAATAATTTAATAAAACAATATTTACCAAAACAAAATTTACTCACCTTTTTAATTAGCATTTTGAATTGGTTTGAAAACATTGAAATTTCTCTTAAGTAAACTTTGGCTCTCAAACATAAAGTCTACACAAAACGGCAAATCAATTCAGTCATCATGTTTTTCAACCATATTTAATTAATTTAGTTGAGTTTCAGTAGCTTTAGTCAAGAGTTTTTACCTGAAATATGTTTGACTTGGAGCTTGAAGATATTTTGTTAATAAAGTCTTATATTTTGGAAGGAAATTGTTTTAAATTAATTCCATACATGTGTAGCGTTACCTAATTTGAACTTGATTCACACTTCCCTTTGTTTTTGGTTTTTACATAGCCAGTAGGGCATGTGTAAAAAATAAAATATATGACAGTCCAAATGTTACCTAATTGAATAACATATTTACCGACCCTACTGAAGTGGGCAATAAATACGTTAAAGTTGCGCAACAGAGTGGAAGAAGCAGACTGATCAGGAAGGAGTTGATTGATGACAACCCATGACTTATTGTATTGCTTTCTTGAAAGATGAAGGGGAGGTAGAATGGATCTGGAGATGTTTTATTTAGCAGGGTTTGTAGACTGTACCTCAGAGGTCCAGGAGAATGTGAGTGATTCTGAACACTGTTAAGTAGCGGGCCATGGTACTACCTTCTATGATTAACCAGGTTTTCCAGAGATACAGGACACCATGCCTAGAACTCAAGTTCTGAACAAAATACATTTTACAACTGCCCTGCATGACTGGCCTAATCCAATTTCAAATTTTGTCATTGCTTTATATTAAACTAAGCATTTTAATGATATCTTTAGTTATCATTGTAATATTTGTAAAAAAAAAAACAAAAGAAAAAAACATTACAATGATGACTTCTTGGAAGTATTGAAAATACTATGAAATTAATTTAGATAAAATATTTGCTGCGAGGCAAACTCAACTGATCAGGGCTAAACTGACAGTTAAAGAGGCCAGAGTGTGGTCTGAGGGCGCCATGGAGAAACTCCAAGACTGTTTTGAATGCTCTGACTGGAACATCTTCAAGGATGCAGCAACAAACGACAACTTATTAAATATTGATGAGTATGCTATGACTGTGTCAGCCTACATTAACAAATGCACTGAGGACATCAGCATCAAAAAGAACATCACCACCCGTGCCAACCAACGACCCTGGATGAATGGAGACGTTCGGAAATCGCTAAAAGCACGGAACTCAGCTTTCTAGTCTGGTGATAAAGAGGCACTGAGAACAACGCGTGGCAACTTAAACTGTGCCATCAGATCAGCGAGCAAAACCACACCCAGAAGATCTAGGATCTTTTCCACAACGCCAGCAACACCAGGAGGATGTTGAAAGGCATTCTGATGCTCACAGGCTACAAAGTCTGCCACCATCATTCAGGTCCCAAAGAAGCCTCAGGTCACCTCAATAAATGATTCCAAACCTGTCGCACTCACTCCAATCATGTAAAGTGCTTTGAAAGGCTGATTAAAGAGCACATCGTCTCCAGTCTGCCGCCAACATTCGACCATTCCAGCAGTGTTGTAGTACTCGAGATCGGTCTTGGTCTCAAGACCATTTTTTGATGGTCTCGGTCTCGTCTCGGACTTGACCGCATTTGGTCTCGGGCGCTGAGGACTCGGCATTTCATTTCAAGACAGGTCAAGACCACAACCGTGGAAATAATCATCAGAATATTATCAGTTTCTTTAAGATCCTTCTTTTTATTGGATGCTTGGATTCAAATCCAAGCAATAACCTATCT
>NW_015151401.1:135236-137507 GCF_000732505.1 Cyprinodon variegatus | reverse complement strand
GACGGAACCGCTCCACTGAGGACGCCATCTCTGCTGCTCTCCACCTGAGCCTGGCACACCTGGAGGAGAAGAACACCCAGGTGCAGATGCTGTTCAGTTCAGCTTTCAACACCATCATCCCACAGCATCTGATGGACAAACTGGAACAGCTGGGCTTCAGTACAACCCTCACCAATTGGCCGCTAGACTTCCTCACAGACAGACCTCAGTTAGTCCAGGTCAGAAAGAACACCTCTGATGTCATCACTCTAAGCACAGGCTCCCCTCAGGGCTGCGTCCTGAGCCCCCTGCTGTTGACACTAGGGACACATGACTGCGTCCCCAGGTTCACCACCAATCACATCGTGAAGTTTGCAGACGACACCACGGTGGTGGGCCTCATCAGAGACGACAACAACCAGGACTACAGAGAGGAGGTGGAGCAGCTGGTGGTGCAAAGATAACAGCCTGATCCTGAATGTGGAGAATTCATGAAGAACCGTCCTAACTACGCTCCACTGGTCATCAACAGCTCAGCTGTAGAGGTGGTCAACAACACCAAATTCCTGGGCGTGCACATCACAGACACGCTCACCTGGATTGTAAACACCACCTCACTGGTCAGAAGGGCACAAAAGCGCATGTACTTCTTATGGAAAATGAGGAGAGCCCACCTGCCCCGACCCATCCTGTTCTCCCTGCTGCCCTCTGGGAAGAGACTTCAAAGCATTCAATGCAGGTCCAGCAGATTCCAGAATAGTTTCTTCCCCACTGCGATTAGACTGCTAAATGTTATGTAAAATCAGTTATTAAAGAAAAAAAACTGAATTTTGGAACTGTAACTATACAGTCATATGTTTACATCACATTTTTCACCACAGTGTTTTTTTCATCACAATGTTTTTATCACTGCTGCTTACCTTTATTAAGGCTGCACCTTAAAAAATTAAAAAGTCTAGAGATCTGTACTTAATGAAATTTCTTTTTGTATACACTTGTGTGTATAAAATTATAAATTCTGTCTTTCTGTCTGTTTGTCTAAGTTGGCTGAAAAAGGGGGGGGAGGTCTCACAGCTGCTGCATTAGCAAAAATGCATCCTCTTCTCCTGTCATCGTGTGAAGATGAAACATGAACACTGGTTCCCAATGTCCAAAACCATCATGATGGCACAACGAGGCAGAGGTGAGTCTTGTAGTTTTAACGTAGTTCTCACAGGCAACTGAGACAGGAATCCAAAAAATCCAACNTAAAAACAACATAAATGTATGTACTGTTCATGAAAGGCAGAGAAAATACTATTTTGATCGACTTTGATTAATTGTTTGAAATTCTGTGATTACTAAACAGAAGTACTAATAAAGATGTTTATATTTATTCCAGTTCTGTGTGTTAAATATCTAGGTGTTTTTAAGTGAATGTGGGTCTTTTAGATCAATTTTAGTGATTTTGATCATGTTTCACATTTTATTGTCACATACTGGCGCTGGTGTTGGTCTTGACTTGGTCTCGGACCCTAAAAGTCTTGGTCTTGTCTCGGTCTCGATACACTCTGGTCTTGGTCTTGTCTTGGTCTCGGGTAAGGTGGTCTTGACCACAACACTGCGTTCCAGTTCGCCTACTGACGGAACCGCTTCACTGAGGACGCCATCTCTGCTGCTCTCCACCTGAGCCTGGCACACCTGGAGGAGAAAAAAACTCACCTGTGGATCCCTGCTGCCCTCTGGAAAGAGACTTCGAAGCATTCAATGCAGGTCCAGCAGATTCCAGAATAGTTTCTTCCCCACTGCGATTAGACTGTTAAATGTTATGTAAAAAGGGTTATTAAAAAAAACAAAAAGAAACCCTGACTGTTGGAACTGTAACTATACAGTCATATGTTTACATCACTTTTTTTCACCACAGTGTTTTTTTCATCACAATGTTTTTATCACTGCTGCTTACCTTTATTAAGGCTGCACCTTAAAAAATAAGAAAGTCTAGAGATCTGTACTTAATGAAATTTCTTTTTGTATACACTTGTGTGTATAAAATGATAAAATCGGTCTGTCTGTCTGTTTGTCTAAGTTGGCTAAAAAAGGGGGGGGAGGTCTCACAGCTGCTGCAAGAGCAAAAATGCATCCTCTTCACCTGTCATCGTGTGAAAATGAAACATGGACACTGGTTCCCAATGTCCAAAACCATCATGATGGCACAACAAGGCAGAGGTGAGTCTTGTAGTTTTAACGTAGTTCTCACAGGCAACTGAGACAGGAATCCAAAAAATCCAACTTAATAAGTACAGAAAAAAAAGA
>NW_015151401.1:120430-130299 GCF_000732505.1 Cyprinodon variegatus | reverse complement strand
CAGGAATAAATGAGGAACCAGTACTGAGGAACTGCAGGGAAAGTACAGTATATATGGGAGACTGAACAAAGACAGGACTAATGAGCGGATTGGGAGCAGGTGTGAACAGAGGATTCTAGAAGGGAACTAGGGAAAAGTATACCAACACAAGAGGGTAACAGAGGCCAATCAATACCTAATACCTCAAATACATCCAGAAAACACAAAAAAATAGGAATTAAATCAATAAAACTAGAAAACATGGATCAAAGTAAAACTGAAAACTCAAAAGAAAACTTAAACAGAACCAAGAGCGTGACCGTTCTAATTTGGTGTTCACTAATAAAGAAATAAATAGCCTCTCCTGTTAGAGATTCTCTTCTCTGTGTCCAATAGATGTGGTTTTTGCTACAGCTTAGACAAGTGTTTTACTGTAATGTCTACAGCAATGTGTTCAGTGCATCCAAATACAAACCAATCAGAGAGCAACATGAATAGTGGATTTTTTAAATATAGCTGTGACTGAGAGTCTCTATTTTAACTCTTATTCCGTTCATGTTTTGAATGAAGTTTATTTGCCAAACAAAAAGCTTTCAACTGGAAAAACCACAATGGGCGTTACTGTATTTTCTAGGCGTTACTTAATCCAGAGAAGAGCCTGTCCCAGAAGTGAAGAATCGGGTTAATTTAATGGAATAGAGTAGAGTAGAACTTTATTGATCTCTATGGAGAAATTCACTTGTAACATCAGCTCTTATAAACAAATAGAAAGAGCACAAACAAGGAAAAGGTGTATGAGGTATATACAGTGAATGTAGCTATATACTGTGGATGGTAGAAAATAAAGAAGAGATATAAGGTGACTTATATATGCACTATCTTATGAACAGTGAAGTGGTGGCAGGTAAAGAACGGTTTCCGATTTGTTAAATAGATAAATATTATAAGTTCTTGCAGATTTATTATACCAGGTTATAGTGTAATGGCATGATAGCAACAGGGATGACTGACCTGCAGTATTGCTCCTTTTTACATATGGGGTTTATAAGTCTGTTACTAAAGGAGCTGCTCAGCTCCTCTACAGTCTGGTGCAGAGGGTGAAAAGTGTTGTCCATGATGGATGTGAGCTTGGAGAACACTCTTCTCTCAGTCACTTCCTCCACCAAGTCCAGAGCACAGCCCAAGATAGAAGGGGCCCTCCTCACTAGCTGTTTCGATCTTTTTCTGTCCTGCTGTGCGTTGGCAGGGGCCCAGCAGATGACAGCGTGGAGGAGGGCTGAGGCCACTACAGAGTCAAAGGACCTCAGCCTCCTCAGGAGATGAAGGCCGCAGTGGTCCTTCGTGTACAGCATGCCGGTTTCATAAGTCCAGTTCAGTTAACTGGGGGGCCCGGTGCTGTAGACTGCCACCCCTGACTGACGGTCGGGCAGCTGCATTAACTGAGGGTGGTCACTGAGGTAGGTGATGGTCCAGGCAGCCAGAAGTTTGTCCACTCCAGTGTCCTCCGGCTTGCCCTGCAGAAGTGCTGGTCAGATGGTGTTGAAAGAGCTGGAGAAGTCAAAGAACATGACTTCCAGTGGTCTCTAGGTTGGTGAGCGTTATAATTGCTTCATCTTACCTCTCAAAGGACAGAGTATGGTCATCTATTGCAAAAAAAAGCGGAATGTAGAATCATCTGCAGTTGGTTTTGCTTGTTTCAATCTCCTGCCCCGTCAGCAACCATTTTTTAGATACAGGTGCATCCCCAATTTATTTATAAACTATTACTGTAATTCTAAGCGATGAGAACATTTTTATTTTTGATGTTATAAGACTTCTGCAGAATATGTATTTATAAAAGCACTATCTAATTTACACTAATAAAAAGACAAAATTCTTTTATGTTTAAGTTCCATAATCACATGTTATTAGAATTACAGATTCGGATTATAACTTGAGTAATGGATTAATCTCCGTAATACCTTTTTACACAAAAACCCCACACAGTTTGTTTTGTCTTTTTGCATCTGTGTCTATTTCCCGGGCCTTATACTCATTTGGGTTGTTATGGTTTCACATTGAATGCATTTTGTTTAAGATGAACTTTACTGGCAGTGCACTTGGTAATGACACAATTGATTTGCCTTAAAATTCTGATGCATCTTCAATTTGCAGCTGAGAAAACTGCTGGGATTTACTGGACAGATGGACTACTGCACCAAAAAAAAAACACCCACAGCTAAGAGTTGAAAATTAAAGGCTGTATTATTTAAAACTGGTTATTTTTAGAAATGATTTCACTGTCCTCCAGTGATCTCTACAGTCACCAGAGTTAATCCAATAAACTTCCAGCAAATAAATCCGACGCAGTTATCATGTCATTTACTATAGCCTTTCATGGATATTTTTCTAACACTGTACCGAGTACTGTGAGATGCACATTAGGAAGTGGACACTACGTATACTGTTCAAACCGAATTATGTCCATAACCACGGTAGATTTGTGTTTGAAGCACTTTTCTCTTAATGAGCAGGGGTAACATCAAGGTTGGAAAACAGCCAAAGA
Organism: Cyprinodon variegatus; assembly: GCF_000732505.1. Lineage (NCBI taxonomy): Eukaryota > Metazoa > Chordata > Actinopteri > Cyprinodontiformes > Cyprinodontidae > Cyprinodon > Cyprinodon variegatus. Next base: position 127,775 of record NW_015151401.1, on the reverse strand, counting down.
CCGTTTTTCAAAATTCAAAAACAAAACATTAATCAAACTGGTCAGAAATAATTAAGACCTCAACTGCTTTAATGGGAATTCATATTTTACACAGATTACTAAAAATAGAGTAAATCATTTTAAAAAGGCTGTTTATTTATCAGAATCATAATGTTAATCAAATTTCTTTGAAAACACATCTGCTATTTGTTTCAACAGGAGTATTTTGAAAACTAAATCTGGTAGGGGTATGTATAACTAAGGGCTATACTGTACATGATATGTTTTGACATATTCCTCAGAAGTGACGATACCATGTCTCATTTCCATTATTAACCTGCTGTGCCCCAGTTATATCTTACCAAAAAGTTTGAGGATGCACATGATAAAAGATAAGCAGAATGATATAACAATGGAAGCAGCCTTTTGGTCTACACATCTAAAACAAGATACGAAAAGCACAGAGATTTGTCTGAGGGAAAGTCACCAAAGAAACATGGCCGAAAGACTCTTTAAAATGGTTAGAACCAAATCAAAACTGATATAAAGCTGGCTTGGTGTGTAGATCAGTCCATGACAATAAATACAGATGAGTCTGCTGCTACTTCAGAGAGATATATGAAGTCAGAATTCTGCCAAGAGTCGGGACGAGCAAATATCCATACCAGCAGTTTTACTTAAAAGACACGCACATAAACTACTTTGAAAGTTTTATGTGTTTAGATTCAAAAACATGAGCCTCCCAATAAATCATACGCATGAGTAAATGCTCCTTCTCTGCATCCATGGCTTGTTTTCTTGCCCCTCTAGCTTTTCTCTTACTTCTTTGTGTGTAGGTCCTCTTCTGTGCTCCCTTTTCTCACTTTATGGTGGTAGTTATGAGAGAAAGTAAATTGCTTGTCATTGGCTACTTTTCAGGAAATCCCACTATTGAGCAGTATTGTTTTCCTACTAGATGTCCCTTTCAAGATTTTATTTTTTCTTTCTTCATGTTTTTATTTTTGTGGTTTTGCTTAATTCAATAAAAAAGCAATCTAAAAGAGGAAAATAATTTTGGAAACCAAATAAATATATAAGAAAGATCAAATTTTTCCGCTGAGAGCAAAAAATTATTATTATATTTGAGACTGAAGCGACATTTTGAGAGAAAATGCCTTGTCATCCAATGAATTAAAGATAAATTGACATTCGGATAATGATTTCCAAGGGATAAAAGCTCTCACAAAAATAAGTTGTTACCCTCAAATATTTTTTGGTTAATTAGAGTGAAAAATGTTTTTGTCTCTTTCTAATAACCTTAGTTTTTGCTCTCGATAGAGGATTTTTCTTTTGATGTGTCTGTGTTCCTATTGGCCAGTCCCAATTGAATTGATTTTAGTTGCAAAGGAGGAAACTCCTACTCCTACTCGCTAGCCCTGACTGCCTCACTCCACTGCTACATGTAGGTGCTTTGGAAATGAGCAGCGTCTCGCCTGGAATGTGGGCGAGGGCTTAATGCTGATGGGCAGGGTTAAAAATCTGTTGTGAAACTGGACAGAACTGGCCAATGAATGGCTGGCATTGCGTTTGAGTTGTGCAACTTTTTGGTTAAAAATAAATAAATAAACAATAAGTTGCAGCAATCTGGTTCAGGAGCAGAGAGGTCTGTCCAGCTTCACTACAGAATTTTAACCCCACCCATGAACACAGTGTAATCTCTCGTCCACATTGTCAAAACGTTGCCTTCAGTCTCAAATACGTACATTTTTGCTATGAGTGGGAAAAAATTTGTTCTTTCTAATATATTTATTATACTTTCCAGATTATTTTCCACTTTCACAACGTCTTTTTTCTTGAATTGAATAAAAACAGCAAAATATATATAACAACTCCAGACACTGTAAAAAGAATAAAAAAAAGAATGAAAAAACTATATCCGAAAAAAATAAAATAAAATAAATAAAGTTAGTTTTTTATAGGAGAAAATAAATTAAGACAAAAATTTCTGAGAAAACAGCTGATTTTCTCTTAAGCCCTTTTTTTTTTATTAAGGTTTGGTAAGCAAAACAGCAAAAACACTTAATTCCTTTGAATCATGTCTGCCCAAAGTCAGTCTTTGAGGGCCACAGTAAAGGCTCTTGCTCAGGGACTGGCCTGTTAAAGGGCTAAGGCTTGGGAATTGACCCGCAAAAGAGCACAAGATGGAAAAGAACTGGGTTACAGGAAACTGAAAGAGGTGGAAGGAAGGGAAATGGGTCTACTCTATGCCAATAAAAAAATCTAAAAGATTAGATTTTGAAGTTGAAGGGGGAACACCAACAGGATCTGAGTCCATGGATGCAGAAGGGTTGTGAGTCCTGGAATTAACCAACTGAGACCTTGGAAGCAGGAGACCTGGGGAAGCAGAGAGTCTAGTGGGCCTCAGCCAGACATGGGCAATGTGGGGTCAACAAGTCATCTCCATGTCATGTATTTGTTCTACCCAGCCACTGAAGCAGGTGAGTCCAATCTTCACCGTGAATTAATCTGTGCAGATTGGACTCACCTGGTTAATTGGCTGGGTAGATTAAATACATGACATGGAGATGACTTATTGACTCCACATTGCCCATGTCTGGCCTCAGCAGAGTCCTACCCTTTACCAGACAGGATCTCACCTGGTGTCCCTCTCCGCCACAGTAGAGGCACATGTTCAGCCAATGACGTCGGTTTTTCTCCTCTTTGGATAAGCGTGTGCTTTTAAATTGCATCGGTTCATAATCTTGTATTTGTGCCGAACCAGGAACCGACACAGGTGCAAAGAGAGCAGAGGGAGGAACTGGTCGACGGCTCACCGATATCAAAGCTCTCCCTTCTCTGCTGTGAGAAGTATATCCATCCGGGTGGCAAGGTCTTCTTGCTGTTTCAGGGTCTAAGGATAGTCACGGGTTGAGAGTTCATTCTTAATTCTTTCATTAAGGCCTAACATGAAGATGTCCATGAGGGTGTCCTCATTCCAGGTAATTCCAGGGGATAACAGAGGGATGTTTGTAATATGGTCTTTCAAAGACTGATCACCCTGCCGAAGCGACAGAGGTATCAACGAAGCTTCTCTACTGGGAAGACCTGGGGATAAAACTCATATTAGTTCCTGCGAAAAGGCACTGTAAGAGTCATAAAAACTATTGTTGTTCTGCCATTCAGAAGTTCCCCACAGCATCGCTTTACCGGCTGGTGCGAGATAACATAGGCTACTTTGGACATATCTGAAAGGTGCGTCAAAGGCTGAAGCTCAAAATTAATTTTGATTTGAATTGGGAAAGCTTCAACCTGCGAGGGATCACCCTTAAACAGTTCAGTGGGTGACAGACGCAGCTCCAAAGTAGCCTGACTATACAGTTAATTAAGAATCTCCTGTGAGCCTGATTCGAGCCGCAAAATATATTGTTCAACATCAGAATGCCACTGTCTATGTGCTGATGGGTCCACATTTGGCCAGATTATTCTGTCAAGGCTCAGAACAGAGGACTCAGTATTTAAGGCTTGCAGACAGTCAGCTCTCTCATTTATTTGTTTATTTAAAGTGACGGATTCAGTGAACAGCTAGGGCGTCTAAGGCAGGAACCTCTGCAGGAAGAAAACACAGGTTACTGACCATGTCAGTTTGGCGGAGGATGATTATGAACATGTGAGTTACTAACCTACTCTTATAGTTCAGTCTGTACCCAATTAATAAGTGTGATTCAAGCTGGTCAAATGCCAACAAGGCACGATGGGCAGGTTGGAGGACAGTCAGAAGATGTTCCAAAGAGAAAAGAACACTGCAGGAATCAGTTCCAACTTCGGGTAATAGGCAGAATCCAGCAGGAGTCTGAAGACAGGTCAGGCAAACAGATCAGAACAGGGACAGGCAGGTTCAGATGTCCAAAGGCAGAATGGGTCAGGATCAGGCAATCAGTGACACTTAGTTACAGTAGAGAAACTCTCACCACAGACTCAAGACTAATCTGGCACTAATGACTGGTTGAAGGTCTGGTTTAATGGAAGGTGGAGCAGGCGGATCAAATGATTGGTAATTAGAACCTGGGCAAAGCATGACAGAAATCTGTAAGAAGCTACATGCAAGGGAAGGTAATGGTGATCTAAAAAGAAAATATTATTCATTTAATCTCAGTTTTTTTCTTTGGCTGTTCACATTTGTAATTTTCATAGTGTGATTTTTTTATGACCAGAATTTCTGCCCTTAAGCTGTCAGGTTGTATTAAGTCATAATGTGGAAGTCTTCATATTTCCAAATGGAAACTTTACAAATTTTAAATAAATTGAATATATGGCACTTTTGATCTCCCATTCATGTTATACGTCAGCCTGAACACCTACATTCGGCCAATCATATATCAACGGTCATCTGTCAATCACATTTTTTAAGTCATAGCATCTTGATTCATATGTTGCAGCTAATATACGCAATGGTTGAAATAACAATCATTAACTTAACCTTTGAGTTTGGTGCCAGTGTTCACGGGGATGGACGTCTGTGTCTTCAGCAGGCGTAGAGCTAACAGAACTGGCAGCGTTGCGAGGCAAGGGCTCAAACATGTACGGCTCTAAGCCTTCTATAACAAACCAAGCTTCTGCCGCCCTGGCGTCCTCTTCCACAACATCTTTGTCCCCGCTTTCCTCCTCTAAATAAAAAATGGATGATGGAGGAGACTCATCCACGACCTCCGACACTAAACTCTTCTCCTCTTTCACGTTTCCGCTGTCCATAGCGTTCCTTGACAGTGTTGTTTCTAAGTCACCAATTTAGTGCTACTAGGTCCCAATGGAATTTCCCATTAGGAACCTATCAGCGCTAAGTTGCTAACTGGTTAGCAAGATGCTTCCGAGACAACGGCCACAACCAAACTTACTTGAGAACCTTCAGCCACAACAATTCCGCCCCCTTAAAATCAACAAATCACATTCACTTAATTCACTCATGTAAAGTCGGGCACCACTTGGGAGAATTCAGGAAAGCAACAGTTGGAACAGCCGCTTCCTTACGACTTTAACAATACCTGTTGGAGTGTTCTGAAACTTAATCTAGCAAAGATACCTCACAGATTCCTGACAGAAACTACAGAGTTTTCTTCTGCTCTCAGAGCGCTAACAAACCACCTCCACTGTAAGCCTGGTACAACTGACCCTGTTGTCTCACTGTCAATAGGCATGGTAGTCAGAAAAAAAGCCAGAGAAAGAAAGCAGAGAAAGAGTTAAGACAGACACTCAGAAAAGGTTCCAAGGTCAGGAGCTAAGCATGTTGTTTGTTTGCATAAACAAACCAGACCACCGAACTGGTCTAAATGGTAACCAAATCATATGTTACTGCTAGAATTACACTATAGCTTTTAGGGTGCAACACTGTGCTGCAATCTGGGCTTCAGCTAATGACTGCTTTGCCAACCACAAACTGTGAGAATGTTGTGTGATGATGTTGATATGTGTGTTTGCCCTTGGTCTGAGGGCAGTAAAAGAAAGGCCTGATCAGTGACTAACACACATACATTGTTACAAGTAAGTAGTGCATTAACAAGGGCCATTACCCCTACCCCGGCCCCTCCTGTGAGCAAGCACATATCCATGCGCAGACTCTGACAAGGCTCAGGATGTAATGGACTGTGTTTTGCCGAGGTTGGATGGTAATAAATGAGAGTTAAAAATGGAAGAACTTGGCAAAAGATCTCAACAGTCTGAGGAATAGGTTTCATTTTGCCACTTGGTTTCTTTGTGGTGGAGGCATAGGTCGCTGCCCATTTAATTATTAAACATAAATATTTTATCTTAACTGCAAAGGTAACACTTGGATAAAGTCTTATGATATACTGCCAAAAAGTCAGACGACACAATAATAGTCTTGATTTCCCCCAGTGTTTTTATACCTCTTTAAAAGTATTTCCTTCAGCTTGAATACTAGGCTTCATTTGAACAGATTCCATTTCGTGATTGAGCTGCATGAGAAAATGATTTACTCCAGACTTGCAAAGACAATTTGTGGTACAGCAAACACTTCCATCTTGGTCAAGGGAGAGTCATTAAAGATTAAAATGCCTGTCGTAAAAAAGGTAATGAAGCGGTGCAGATTTACCATTTATGATCAGAGTTTGGAGGCATTAAACAAAGGCTGAAAAGCTTTCGTCTATTAAGGGCAGAATGATAAATGAGCATTATAAGTAAGGGACAAGTAAAGTCTTTGTTTCCCGCTCTCATCTAATTAAAAAATGACCATCTCTCATTGTTTTTGCATGTGAGAACTTGTGAAAGAGAGTCATACATAAAGATAAAGGTTCAGTCTGAGCTATAACTAATAAGTAATACATTTTAAATCAAATATAGCAAAAAAAAAAAACACTATTTGAAAACGTATAGCACTAAAATGTCACCACTGTACCTGGGGGAGGCTTTGATTGGTTTGTTTAGTAATATAGTTGATTAAAGTATTTTCATTAAAGTTTTAGTAAAAGGGTAAAATGTGTTTGAGTTTTCCTCTACACAATTACCCCCTGCAAGTTGTCCCAATCATTTAAATAGGGCTTTATGACAGTTCATACTGCCTACTCCCTATGAGACTACAGTTAAATCATTGAATCTCTACACTAAATCTGGTGGCCAAGCTTAGCTAATAATAGCATGAATAGCTATACAGGTTTGTCGGCTTATGTATACTCTCAATGAGTTGGGACCTTTACTTTAACTAGACACTCTACAGTTCAGGAATGGAGAATGTCATTTTGTTCACAGTGTGTTTTATTTTTGAACAAAAGTTGATTCTTTACTAGTTTTTGATACCAGACCATTTTCTAATCTAAAAGTATCTGTCTATCTGTAACTATTAGAAATATATTATAAATGGTATTAACTTGATAATGGGTAAGATTTGTTTTAGCAACAAAATACATTTATTCCTTGAAGTTGTTGATGACTCAAAAAATGTCTTACCTTAGTCTGACCCACAGTAAGATATGAATAATGTAAAATGACAAACATGATTGACAATAAGAAGTAGTTCAAATATTTCTCACCATTGTAAGGAACCTAGGGCTGGGCGATATAGAAAAAAAGCTTATCGATAAAAAAAAATGCATATTGATCGATATCGATAATTATTGAAAAGATTTGAAACCATATTTTATGTGCAGCTCTGCCTGGACTTTTTATAATATTGCTAAATGATTTAATTTTATTAAAAAACACAAACACAGACTTCGAATTAAATCTTTATTTAACTTTTTTAACCATAACAGAATTGTTTTAAAGAAAAATAACTTAAGAGACCTGAGTTATGTTATTAAATACTGACAAAGAATAAACTAAAGTGACCAGAAAAGTCATCAAAATAAATATAACAAATAAATAAATCCCCCTGCCG
>NW_015151401.1:117544-120120 GCF_000732505.1 Cyprinodon variegatus | reverse complement strand
TTTCTATTGAGCCACACGTCTATGGATCGATATATATCGTTATTGAATTATCGCCCAGCCCTAAAGGAACCATTCTGCTGTCCTAATTTATCCTGAATAACAAATAGGTTTCCAAATCAGCTGGGATCATTAGAACAATTGGAGGATTAATTTAAACACAAAGGGCTCATCTGTTTTGTTGATGGACATCAAAAATTTCTGATATGTTAAAAACACTGCTGGTAACTGGTTGGTTTGCTTAATTGCCTCAAGTTATTTTAATGTTACAAAAAGACTATATTTTCTTTACCAGTTTTTGGCCAAAAAGAAAGGTTGATTTTGGACCAATTATCATGCTGATATTAAGAGTGATCATTGGTGTAGGCGCTCTTACAGGGTCATGTGATCCTGCTCCCACAGGATTTTATCTTGGGGACAAAAGCAAATTCAAAGAAAATAAAATATGTTATGTTCTTCATAAAATCTTCATAAAGGCGTAATTGTGAGCATCCTTATCAGAAGACTGTTAAACAACAACTGAGCATCTTTACTTAAAGGTTCCTCCTTATCTGCTGCAGGACAGACTGCTACAGAATACCCTTCCTACGATTTTCAACATCTACAGCGTGGGTTTTTTTTCCTCTCCACTGTCGCTTAAAGCATGCTTAGTGTGAGGGATTGCATTCGAATCAATGAGTGGATGCAATCAACTGGTTTTCCTTTGATGGAAAACTTTAAATCTATTGGCTCTAAGATCTGGTGAACTCTAAAGCGCCTGAGATGAGGTGTTGTGAATTGGTGCTAAATAAATAAATTGAATTGAATACAACAACTAGTACAATAAAGCCATATGAGGTTCTGCAACATTTAATATTCCTTCGGGAAGAATAAAATATTTAATTAAAATGAATTTTGGACAGCTGATATTATGTTTTACGGTAACAAAATAGAAAAAGGTTAACAACAGTGACTTGTTCAAGATCATATATTTATGTTTCCCTGAAACCACCTTAAAAAAAAGCTGTATAGCCAATTATTCCATCTAAACAGAATGGACAAGATTCAGACTATACCATTAAACTAACTCCCAGAAGGTGAAGTAGTACCGGTTAGAATTTAGCTCACCTATAAATGGCCCGCTTTGCTATATCATCTTGCGGCTTAATTGTATTGCAGTTGTTATTGTAAAATCCACTTATTGTCCCACAATGGGGAAATTTGTTCTCTGCATTTAACCCATCGCCTTGGGGAGCAGTGGGCTGCCATTGTGCGGCGCCGGGGGAGCAGTGTGGGATTAAGGGTCTTGCTCAGGGACCCAGAGTGGAGGCTGTTGGGATAGAACCGGGTACTTGCAAGCGTCTCAGAGCACAGCGCTCTGCTCTAATCCACAAGCCACCACCCTCCCCCCCTAATTGTTATTGAGAACAACAGTGACACCAATATCTAAAAGGAGAAAAATATTATTACTTGCTCTTCTGTGGAGTTTTCCTGCTGTGGCTGGGGATAACAAGGGGTGACCTTTTTAAGTTACAAGCCCATTGGACCCCTAAATGAAAACAAAAGCTGCCCTCAGCCACTTGGTCACAAAATCAATTTTGATGTCACATATTTCACTAGTTTTACCTTGCCTACCACTTCGGTGGAGCGGACACACTAATTGGGCTTTATGATGAAATATACAGAAAGGAGACTTTCCACTCGCCTCAAAGCATTCAGTCCTTTTGAATTCAGTCATATCCAATTTTGGTGCTCAGCGTTTGGGCGTATCATCAGCTTCACAGCTTTCCACCTCAGTTCCCTCAAACATTTTCTCATCAATATCTCACTCTGCTTGCCTCTCTCTATTGTTGTATCAAAAGCTGCCCAGTGGGCGTATTTCAGCACAACCTTGATGTGCGATCATCGGGCAACTTTGGTTCACTGCCTCAAAGTAAAAAAAAAAAAAATCCAGCTTTCCCATTGTTTTATTCTGCCTAAATGGGACGTAACTTACAGAGAAAGGCTTGGAAACATATGAACAGTCCAAACTGTTGTGGTAAAGCATACTAATACAAATGAGCTGTGCACGAGCAAGGGCCATTAACCTCATTTGATTTTTGTCCACGCTGAGTAAATAAAAGTACACATGTTCGCACAAACATGCACACGCTCACAATAATGGGGTTTGCAGCTCTGATAGTGATGAATGAGAGTATTAACAGTGTCTAATTAGCAGCTAGCCACAATAATATGCTGTGTTCATGGGAGTGAAACAAACAGGCTGTGCCCATGAAGGCCAAACACTGCTTTATGGTCTTGTTTAAGATGCTTTGTGTTTAACAGTCCAATAATAGGCTCAACATATGTCAGTAGATTATGATAAAGTCATTCCAAAGAACTTTAAAAAAAATGTTAACTTCAAGATTTAAAAAATTTGATTTGAAGTAGTATTTGTATGCATCTAATCTGAATATTTTAATTCAATCATTTTAGTAATATCAGTGACTGGAATGTAAATTAAACTTATCAAATATACACTGCTCAAAAAAATTAAAGCAACACTTTGAAAACACATCAGATCTCAATGGGGAAAAAAATCATACTGTTTATTTATACTG
>NW_015151401.1:116249-117196 GCF_000732505.1 Cyprinodon variegatus | reverse complement strand
GCATTGTTGTGCACCAGGAGGAACCCAGGACCCACTGCACCAGCATAGGGTCTGACAATGGGTGCAAGTTTTTCATCCCGATACCTAACAGCAGTCAGGGTGCCGTTGTCTAGCCTGTATAGGTCTGTGCGTCCCTCCATGGATATGCCTCCCCAGACCATCACTGACCCACCACCAAACCGGTCATGCTGAACAATGTTACAGGCAGCAGAACGTTCTCCACGGCTTCTCCAGACCCTTTCACATCTGTCACATATGCTCAGGGTGAACCTGCTCTCATCTGTGAAAAGCGCAGGGCGCCAGTGGCAGACTTGCCAATTCTGGTGTTCTGTGGCAAATGCCAATCGAGCTCCACGGTGCCGGGCAGTGAGCACAGGACATACTAGAGGATGTCAGGCCCTCAGGCCACCCTCGTGAAGTCTGTTTCTGATTGTTTGGTCAGAGAGATTCACACCAGTGGCCTGTTGGAGATCATTTTGTAGGGCTCTGGCAGTGCTCCTCCTGCTCCTCTTTGCTCGAAGGAGCAGGAGGTCTACAGCCATGTCCAGCTCTCCTGGAGTAACTGCCTGTCTCCTGGAATCTCCTCCATGCTCTTGAGATTGTGCTGGGAGACACAGCAAACCTTCTGGCAATGGCACGTATTGATGTGCCATCCTGGAGGAGTTGGACTGCCTGTGCAACCTCTGTAGGGTCCAGGTAGCGCCTCATGCTGACAGTAGTGACAGTGACCCTCGCCAAATGCAAAAAAGGTGAAAAAGAGTCAAAAAAGATGAGGAGGGGAAAAATGTCAGTGGCCTCCACCTGTAAAACCATTCCTGTTTTAATTCCCGGGCCCAGGGAAGAGTGGGGACCCTGAAGCTGCGCCCTCCATCTATGTCCCAAAATAAATTGTTTTTTTTACACACTTTTTGTTTATGTTTGCAAAAAAAGTTAAAGTTTTGATTCTA
>NW_015151401.1:110744-114365 GCF_000732505.1 Cyprinodon variegatus | reverse complement strand
TAGTCCAGGCATGAAATAAGTCTAGGAAGATATTTAAGTGGCCTAATAGGTATATGACTAGAACTCCGCTCAAAATCTGTGGTGGGATTGAGAATGACACTGGCATAAAAGAAAAAAAAAACATGAAAGATAATTCAAATCTTTGCAAAATTTGAGTAATTTTCCTCAAATCTTATGGCTGGCCATAAATCATTTAACAGGTAAAATTAAAGCCCCAATAAAAGCCAAAGATGCCCATCATAAATGAGCTGATGTGATCATTTCAACTGGAATTTTACTTCTAATTAGGAGAAACCACTTGTAAATTTAGCAGTATGGCTCTATTTGATTGTTTTTTTTGTTTGTTTGTTTGTTTTTCTTCTTTTTGGTATAGTAAGCTTATTCCAAAGTGCTGCTGGTTGATTTATTTAGCAATAAACCTAATTTCCTTTGGAGCCTGAATAATTTTAAATGCAGCCACTTATGTGCTACTTAAATGAAGCAATAAATTATGTTTAATGTTTCTTTTTTTTTCTTCTGCAAGTCTAAAAATATAAATCTGCAACAAGGATACACCAGAAAACACCTCATAAATCTTCTTTCCTGCAGGTGTCGATTAACATTAAGACATTTTAAAATAGATTTCCTGTTCACAGAGTGGAAGACAGAAAACAGATAAGATAAGAAAAAAAGAATACAGAATTATGTTTTAATATGTTTGGTACATAATAGCTACCCATGTTCAATCATTTTGAGCCTCCCACTCTAAAGAGCCATTCTCTTAAAAGCATAAAATCCAAATAATTACTTTGAATAAATCAATTTTTAATTCTAAGATGATGTATGCTTAAGTGAATCCTTTCTCCCCGTTAAATTAATCATAGAGAAACACTCGCACCAATCTATAGGATCAAGACTTCTTCCATAACTTTTTGCCCATAATTTTTTTGGTTACTTTGAAAAGAGATAAAGAAACCAGCACCGATGAAAACATAACCTCCACAGCGAAGGTAATAACGAATAATGTCAAAACTAAGAGAAAACAACATTACAGTGGCATTAAGGTAATCAGATAATTAATAATTAGATTATTGAAGTGAAAACCTGGAGACATTGTCATGTAAAGCTGTGTACCTGGTGCATAGTTATGTAGTATGTAGATATTAGTAAATGGGGCCCTAGTTTTGGCCATTGGGATATTCCACACATAATTTTTGCAGTCTCTGATGTAAAGTTACCTTCAAGTCCTTTAACCAGGATTTAAACCAGCTAAATGTTGTATCCCAAAGGCTGATCCAGCTACACTAACTTCCTATAATACCAGCACTGTGAGTTAAGAGTGTCTCTGCATTGTGGCAAGCATGGAAGCCTGGCTGGATGTCAAAGCAGCTGGTCATCTTTGGGAAAGTGCTATCTGCTTTTCATCTGTGTCATTTTGAAATTCGCAAAACATCATAATCAATTTTGATATGAAGAATAAGGAGAAATGATTCTCAGGGGGGCTCTGGTGAACTCCTTTGGGAACTTGAGTTTAAAAAAGACCCGGCACAACCAGCTAGCTATTTCTCCATGTTAATATATTTTTTTAAACAAAATATTGGGACCCACTCAGTAAAAAGCTTTTCACAAATCTAGAAGCAAAGCAGCATAGAGTTGTCTGAAAACAACTTCATCAGCACTATTATTCAAAACTTTAAAAGCTGCATGAATCTGCTTTGTTACTTAAAATTCTACCCAGTTTATTTTTGAATAGCCAATTCACAATATGTCATCTTAATGCCTTTTACAAATACAATCATATAGACTATTCTTAATAAAAAAGATTTTTTAAAGTTAGCATCCAATCATTGACTTTACAGAATTAGATTTTACTGGGTGAGCCTGGAGCAACATTAGAGAATCACTTGCCTTAGCTTCGGAGAAATGCCTCACACTTAGCATGCATGTATATCCTTTTTTATATATTTATAAAAAATACCTTTTTGTATGAATTCAACAGACTGTAGTAAACAGATAAATAGAGGCAGAAGATGTCTTTCAGTCATCAATGCTCACATTCAGCGACACACAGGAGCTCTTTCAATCTGGGCACCGTTTCATTCACAACACCTGTCCCATCAACCAGGAAGCAGAAATACTTTAATAATCCCAGGGAGGGATTACTTTCATTACATTACTCCATCTGTAATAGAGTTACTGTAGGACGAGTTTGATATAACACAATTTCATACAATATATATACTGTAATTAGGGGGTCGCTGCTCCATCTTGTCATCAGTTTTGGGGTCCTTGGCCTGGAAAACATTGAAGACCCCTGGTCTACTGTATGTGAGAACAACTTAGTGGTGTTCAAGGTGCACTAAGTAAACCTCCTTAGATTCTGAACATTTACGCTGAGACTGATCCCATTTGGATGATTTTGACCTCTGATTGACAAATCCTGATTGTTCTAGACAGAAAAAGCTCTAGCTGAGGAGTTGTAGACACTTCAGAGATCATGCACAGTTACCCAGTCCACAGAGCAGGGGTTTTCAGAAGGGTTAGATGAGAAGGGAATCAGGGTTTTAGGACAATTAGCAACAGGGGACACGCTGTCAAGACCTTGTTTTCTAGAGCAGTGTTTTTCAAACCTGACCCTCAAGGCCCACTGCCCTGGATGTCTGGGATGTTTCCTAGCTTTAACACACTTCATATCAAATGGCAGCAGATTAACATGTTTGCTTTACTGCAATCATGTGAATTAGGTGTTGAAGCAGGGAGACATCTAAAGCACACAGGGCAGTGTGCCTTGAGGACCAAGGTTGAAAAACACTGTTCTAGAGGGACAGAGGTAGGCGGCAGAGCAATTGAGAACATAATCTAGTTTGTTGTGAGGCAAGGCAGGTGAACCAGAAATACAAAGTGCTGCAGCAAATTCCAGGAATTGCAGATGCAGCAGGTGTAATCCTGCATTCACATCGACCCTTTCATCCGTGAGTCCTCATTTCATTAAACAATAGAAACTTGTCAGTCAGGGTGGTTGATTCCTTCTGTTTCTGTTGCACTGTAGCATAACACAAAGCTCCACTCCATCGTCCTTCAGATCCATCCGTCCTGTTTTTCCTCCTAGACAAAGCAATGGGCTTAGCTTGTACTGTGACTAACTGTGTGTGCTTCGTTTCATCGTATGACATGAAGACTTGCTCAAAATCTAATTTGCCTGACTGTTTCTCTCCCAGACAGAGCCAGTGGAGCTAGTTTACTGTTACTTTTTGCATATCTGCTTCTGTCTCCTTGAACTCTAGTCGGCCTCGGCAGATTGTGGCTCACAATTCAATTCAATTCAGTTTATTTATATAGCGCCAATTCACAACACAAGTCATCTCAAGGCATTTTACAGTTCAACCAGATCATACAGTCACACTGAGCCTGGTTCTGCTAGAGGTTTCTTCCTGTTAAAAGGGAGTATTTCTTCTCCACTTCTGCTTCATTTGTGGCACCCGAGAGGTGCGATCATCTAAAAAAAAAACATAAAACAAAACAGACTGCGGCGACTGTGAGCAGAGCTTTAAAAACTTTAATTAGATTTAAAAGTTCAATAATTTATTTAAAGCTACAGTGTGTAATAATTACAGGGATATACAGTCAGAAATGTAATATATT
>NW_015151401.1:101189-106099 GCF_000732505.1 Cyprinodon variegatus | reverse complement strand
TGCCCAGACTTCCCGATCCACACACATCTCCTCCAGCTGCTCTGGGGGGACCCAGAGGCAACACCAGGCCAGCTCAGAGACATAGTCCTTCCAGCATCTCCTGGGCCTTCCACAAGGCCTCCTCCCAATAGGACGTTCCATGAACACCTCCCAGGGGAGACAACCAGGAGGCATCCGGAACAGATGCGCGAGCCACCTTGTCACCATAACTTAATCCGTCTCCTCCTGGATCTGACTGTACAATCTGATTAAATTGTCTCTGTAAAGTGCTTTCAAATTAAATGTGTAGTAAATATAAGACTATGAATCTACTTTGAATTATTTTTTAGTCATAAAGAAGCTAAATGCTTCTAGAAAAACAGATGAACAACTTAGAAAGTAAGAAAAGGGAAAGAATAAAACTAGGTAGGACCAACACTGACATATGTAAAAATAAATACAAAAAATAATTAAATGCTCAATAAAGAAATAAGCATTCAATTAGTTGCCTGGAAAAAATACAATAAACTAATAAATGTACGAAGAAATTAATTCATACCATGAGACATAAATGTGTGAATCTCTTTTAATCAGCTTCTTTGTTTATTAGCCATTGTAATAATTACCTTATATATTTATTGTCCATTATAATCTTGAACTTTATTTATTTAGTACTTATTTTTTCAAGTATTTATTTATGTGCATGATGTAATATTTTTGTTTTTTTTATTCTGTCTTGGTATTTTTTTTACCCTCTTTAGTATTTTTTCAATGCTATTTATTTCTACGTGTTTTTACATTTCTGAATGCATTTCTGCCTCATTATGTAAATTGCAGGGGTGTGTCTTAAAGGGTCAACTTCTGCCCATTGGTTGGTTAGCATTTTACTGCATATGTCAAATCAACAGGAGGAGAGCAGAGTCTAAAGTTGAGTCTGAAGTCAGCGGCCGTTTCTCAATTTACAAGAACGTGAGTACAGACTCATGATCTCGCCAAGTATGTTGTTGAGAAGAACCCAGGAAAGTCTGGACTCTGGGAGAACGGGAACACGCAGCATAAATATGGGTCAATTGGAACAGAAGAGTACTCCTGACGTCACTACATGCTCGGCTCGTCTGAAGCTGCATTTCACCTCCTGTTATTATTAGTCTCTAGATAATAATAAATTCTGACTTCATTTAGTGGGGGAATAGTAATTGACACAGTCAGATAAACACAAATCAAATGAACATTTTTGCCAAATAAAACAAAAAAAAATCTCCATCAGAGGGCTGCTGGGGTTAGGATTAGACCTGGCTGCCCTTACACTCGGAGCTCCGCTGGTTGCTGCGGTCCTCTCAACTTCTGAACTTTTTTTTTAAATTACGCATAAAATGGGTAAATGGGCCATATAGTGACGCTTAAAAGTATAATGTTCTCACCTCAAATTATCTTACAATGTACTTTTTGTCAGGATTCCTATCTGTGTATGTGTTTTTTCTGTGTTTGTCTCCCTTCCTCCACCAGGAGGCGCCTGGTTCTGGTCCGCGTCCCAACACACCTGCTGTAAGATGCCTCATTAACGGAGCGCTCTTAAGCTCCTGACTGCCACTACCTTGACGCCAGAGTGTTTGCCAGTTTTCTCTACCTGAAAGGATCATCTGAGCTTCAAACTAAGTTGATGATTCAAACTGGAGGTTTGAATCCACTTTCCCTCACGAGATCATTTGAGCTTCACACTGAGTAAGGGATTCTTCTCCACTACGAGTACCGCAGGAAATCTGAGTGGCAGTCAGCTTCTCCGTTCGCCTATTAACAACCTCATTCTGGGTAAACCCTGTCCGCCCTCCACCAAATCAGACAAACACTGAAACTTTCGCACACAAACTGGAGTCTAAGAGTCAGCAACTTTTCTGGAAATGTGAGTTATCTACCAAATTCCTCTCTTTATGTTAAGTTCGAAACTGAGCCTGAACTAACTGCAGTGTCTTCCCCTCACCTTTCCGTTCCGGTTGAGCAGTGTTCAGAGCAACACTGGATTATTCACAAACTCCTAAATAAACCTGTTAAACCTTTCCCCTGGTCTCTCTGAATTGGTCTCTCTGCATGTGGGTCCGAGCTCTTGATAAAATCATGACACTTTTATTGAACAACAGCAACAGAAAATAGAACTTTTAAAACAAACAGTTCATATAAACACATAAGCATTTTACATTCTTCTCATAAAGTGAAGATATTTTTGAAACAATGAAAGCTCGACGTTTAGTTTTTTTGTTAGATTTATCAGGGTTTATTTGGTTTTAGTGTTGTTGTAAGAGGTAAATATCTGATTGGTTTTCTTGATTAAAGAGATTGAGCAATTTCTGAGGCGTGACTATATGTTATCATATCAAATTAAAAGAGAAGCTCCACTTTCCTGCACTCAGGCATTGTAATCAGTTGGGATTTCTGTTCCCACAAATATCTACATATTATTCAAGAGGGAAGAGCAGTTAACATTAAAATATTGTGCATGTCACTGTAGATAAAGTCATAACCAACAGAAGGCCTGATTTGTTCTGCTTTGTCAAAGACATATCAATGACACTGCAGGCTATTGATGTTCAGAAACAGGCTAAAAACATCAAACTACAAAACAGATGAGAACAAGAGATAGGACTACTAAGATGACAGAGAGCGAAAAGAGTAAGAGGGAAAGGGGGTAAGCCACATGATGTGACCCACAAGGATTTGGATGTGGGATAAGACTTTAGCTCTGTGGTGTCCAACAACAGATCCAACCTTACTGTCTTATCTACAGCCGCAGAAGAGAGGAGAAATTTAGAAGTGGGTATGTATTTATCTGTGGAAGAGAGGGGGAGAGAGGGAATTATGTCAACTGGAGGATTAAAGGAGCAAAAAAATCCAGAAATAAAATTTTGAAAAAGGTTTTAATAAAAAAAAAAAATTGAGCATTACTTTGATTTTTTTATCTGATTTTAGTATTGTAGTATTACTAAGATGTTTGTATAACATGCTNCTCCTCCAACCAAACAGCTGCCTTTTTATCAGTGTCCCAGTCTGCACGCTGCTTGGCTGATAGGGAACACCTGTGCCGCTGCTGTGGGCGTGTCCATGTGTGAGTGGTAATGTGACCTCCAAACAAAATCAGAAAAAACACATGCAGCACACAAAAATAAAACAAGTAAATAAGTTCAAAAATAAAGAAAATCCAAAAATTAGAAAATAGCATGCAATAAACTTGAGAAAAAGGCCACATTGCCACACATTCATACTCAGTGTGAGGGATTGCTCAGGAGTAAACAACAAAATGCAAGCAAATATTGTCCATCCATCTGTCCATCCGTTTTCTTTTGCTTTATCCTGGGCTTGGGCGCAGAGGCGGAGCAGAGGTGCCCAGACTTCCCGATCCACACACATCTCCTCCAGCTGCTCTGGGGGGACCCAGAGGCAACACCAGGCCAGCTCAGAGACATAGTCCTTCCAGCATCTCCTGGGCCTTCCACAAGGCCTCCTCCCAATAGGACGTTCCATGAACACCTCCCAGGGGAGACAACCAGGAGGCATCCGGAACAGATGCGCGAGCCACCTTGTCACCATAACTTAATCCGTCTCCTCCTGGATCTGACTGTACAATCTGATTAAATTGTCTCTGTAAAGTGCTTTCAAATTAAATGTGTAGTAAATATAAGACTATGAATCTACTTTGAATTATTTTTTAGTCATAAAGAAGCTAAATGCTTCTAGAAAAACAGATGAACAACTTAGAAAGTAAGAAAAGGGAAAGAATAAAACTAGGTAGGACCAACACTGACATATGTAAAAATAAATACAAAAAATAATTAAATGCTCAATAAAGAAATAAGCATTCAATTAGTTGCCTGGAAAAAATACAATAAACTAATAAATGTACGAAGAAATTAATTCATACCATGAGACATAAATGTGTGAATCTCTTTTAATCAGCTTCTTTGTTTATTAGCCATTGTAATAATTACCTTATATATTTATTGTCCATTATAATCTTGAACTTTATTTATTTAGTACTTATTTTTTCAAGTATTTATTTATGTGCATGATGTAATATTTTTGTTTTTTTTATTCTGTCTTGGTATTTTTTTTACCCTCTTTAGTATTTTTTCAATGCTATTTATTTCTACGTGTTTTTACATTTCTGAATGCATTTCTGCCTCATTATGTAAATTGCAGGGGTGTGTCTTAAAGGGTCAACTTCTGCCCATTGGTTGGTTAGCATTTTACTGCATATGTCAAATCAACAGGAGGAGAGCAGAGTCTAAAGTTGAGTCTGAAGTCAGCGGCAGTTTCTCAATTTACAAGAACGTGAGTACAGACTCATGATCTCGCCAAGTATGTTCTTGAGAAGAACCCAGGAAAGTCTGCACTCTGGGAGAACGGGAACAGAAGAGTACTCGTGATGTCACTACAGTACATGCTCGGCTCGTCTGCAGCTGCATTTCACCTCCTGTTATTAATAGTCTCTAGATAATAATAAATTCTGACTTTTTTTCATTTAGTGGGGGAATAATAATAAACACAGTCAAATAAACACAAATCAAATGAACATTTTTGCCAAATAAAACAAAAAAAAATCTCCATCATAGCCAGTGGTCCTTCACATACGGCTATGTCAAGAGAGGGCTGCTGGGGTTAGGATTAGACCTGGCTGCCGTTACACTCGTAGCTCCGCTGGTTGCTGCCATCCGCTCAACTTCTTAACTTTTTTTTTTTTATTACGCATAAAATGAGTAAATGGGCGATATAGTGGCGCTTAAAAGTATAACGCTCTCACCTTAAATTATCTTAAAATGTACTTCCATACAAAAAAACCCCACATTCATATCTTCAGGTAACACAGAGTACATGTCAGACTTAATAATATTACTTTAGCGATAGTTTTAAGGTGTTGCTTTATTGTATATCTCGTACCATGT
>NW_015151401.1:96824-100944 GCF_000732505.1 Cyprinodon variegatus | reverse complement strand
TCCCTACACACCTGCTGTGAGTTACCTCATTAACGGAGCGCTCTTAAGCTCCTGACTGCCAGTACCTCAATGCCAGAGTGTTTGCCAGTTTTCTTTCCCTGAAAGGATCATCTGAGCTTCAAACTGAGTTGATGATTCAAACAGTAGGTTTGAATCCTCTTTCCCTCAAGAGATCATTTGAGCTTTACACTGAGTAAGGGATTTGTCTCCACTACGACCCGTTCAAGTACCGCAGGAAATCTGAGTGGCAGTCAGCTTCTCTGTTTGCCTATTGACAACGGCATTCTGGGTAAACCCTGTCCACCCTCCACCGAATCAGACAAACACTGAAACTTCCGCATACAGACTAGAGTCTAAGAGTCAGCAACTTCTCTGGAAACGTGAGTTATCTACCAAATTCTTCTCTTCAAGTTCGAGAATAAAAATTCCTACTGAGCCTGAACTAACTGCAGTGTCTTCCCCTCACCTTTCAGTTCCGGTTGAGCAGTGTTCAGAGCAACACTGGATTATTCACAAACTCCTAAATAAACCTGTTAAACCTTTCCCCTGGTCTCTCTGAATTGGTCTCTCTGCATGTGGGTCCGAGCTCTTGATAAAATCATGACACTTTTATTGAACAACAGCAACAGAAAATAGAACTTTTAAAACAAACAGTTCATATAAACACATAAGCATTTTACATTCTTCTCATAAAGTGAAGATATTTTTGAAACAATGAAAGCTCGACGTTTAGTTTTTTTGTTAGATTTATCAGGGTTTATTTGGTTTTAGTGTTGTTGTAAGAGGTAAATATCTGATTGGTTTTCTTGATTAAAGAGATTGAGCAATTTCTGAGGCGTGACTATATGTTATCATATCAAATTAAAAGAGAAGCTCCACTTTCCTGCACTCAGGCATTGTAATCAGTTGGGATTTCTGTTCCCACAAATATCTACATATTATTCAAGAGGGAAGAGCAGTTAACATTAAAATATTGTGCATGTCACTGTAGATAAAGTCATAACCAACAGAAGGCCTGATTTGTTCTGCTTTGTCAAAGACATATCAATGACACTGCAGGCTATTGATGTTCAGAAACAGGCTAAAAACATCAAACTACAAAACAGATGAGAACAAGAGATAGGACTACTAAGATGACAGAGAGCGAAAAGAGTAAGAGGGAAAGGGGGTAAGCCACATGATGTGACCCACAAGGATTTGGATGTGGGATAAGACTTTAGCTCTGTGGTGTCCAACAACAGATCCAACCTTACTGTCTTATCTACAGCCGCAGAAGAGAGGAGAAATTTAGAAGTGGGTATGTATTTATCTGTGGAAGAGAGGGGGAGAGAGGGAATTATGTCAACTGGAGGATTAAAGGAGCAAAAAAATCCAGAAATAAAATTTTGAAAAAGGTTTTAATAAAAAAAAAAAATTGAGCATTACTTTGATTTTTTTATCTGATTTTAGTATTGTAGTATTACTAAGATGTTTGTATAACATGCTTAATTCCCCTCTATGGCTTATTGAAACTCTGCCTATTTGCCTACTTTTACTCCAAGGTCTAAACAAAAAAAAACTACCTGTAATTCAACACATAAAGCACTGAGTTTAAATTATGTTTTTATCCCTCTGAAAAATGGTGACTTCATCATTATAGATCATTTTAAAATAGAACAAATATGAGCGTCACTTGTCCTGCTTAAGCTAAGAAATCTGACCTAACGTTTGTTTAGATGCATAGTGTTTAGTATTATCACATTGGTGTCCTTTCACACAGCTGTGCCTACAGACAACAGTTTGTGAAGCTCATGAAATTTGCAGAAGATTGCACTCAACTCTCATCTTTGATTGAGTAGGGGTGAGAATGCAGGTTTCAGACTGGCCATCTGGTGACCAAGTGCAGCTAGAAAATCCCTACACCAACTTTACCGGCAGCACGGAGCCCATTTAGAAATAGATCCCCGGAGACCATCATGGGCACGGAATAGATAGATGACAGCGTAGGTAATGCATGCCATGAACAATGTTGCTGCACTTCTACAATGCCATTACCGGGTCCATTAGGTATTCTACTTTTTCTGCCAAGGACAAAGGCAGTCTCCACCATCATTCAGTCTGCTATCACTCACTTCAAGACCTTTAGAGTTTTCAAGAAACTAAGAGACACATGGTAGATTAAAGCTTCTCCATCTAAATGTAAATACAAAAACTTACCCCACTAGTGGGATGTTAATTGCGTGAATTTAATTCCATTATTATTAAAAGAAAAGTACACGCTTTGTAGATTAACATGTGAAAATGCAATGCAATACTTAAAATAAACTTTTGAAAAAACTTCATGGAAAATCATTTTGAGAATGACTTTGCTTTTTACATTTTTTCATACCCTATTTTTATTATGTTTTTTCATACTTTATTTTTTTTTTTAGAAATGTCATGTTTAAAGCAAGGCATTTGACCCACATGGAGAGAACACACAAGGATAATCAAAAGGTTTTATTTTCCCTTTGAAACTGATAGCAAAAACCTGAGAAGTAATGAATATTGCTATGGAGGAGCCACTGGAGTTGGGTCTTCCTAGCACTGAAGGCAGAGAAGGGTGGAGGTTAGCTGATGGTTTAGACCAGGGTTGGTCAAGTCCAGTCCTCAAGAGCTTCCATTGTGTAACTTTTAGATGCATCTCTTCTCTAACACACCTGAATTAACAGGTTCAGCCCAGCAGAGGCATGGGAACGAGCCACTCATTTGATTCTGGTGTGTTAAAAATGGTTGCATCAAAAAGTTGCAGGATACTGTCTTGAGGACTGGACTTGAACACCCCTGGTTTAGACTAAAGCTGGGAACCTTATTCAGACAGGGGCTTACTGGATAGGCAGGGTGTTACCGCCAGTGAGGACTGGAGATGGGATCTGGAGGTTTTTCTCAGTGATCGCGGGTTGGTTAGTCGTTGGAGGGCAGGCAGGTCTTTCCAGGTTGTTGGTAGAGAGAGGGAAGTGGTACCTTGCCGGATAGGGAGGTTTTTCCTGGAGTTTCTTCAGTGAAGGTTTTGTTAGGGTTCGGTTCAGGAANTTGTTGGTAGAGAGAGGGAAGTGGTACCTTGCCGGATAGGGAGGTTTTTCCTGGAGTTTCTTCAGTGAAGGTTTTGTTAGGGTTCGGTTCAGGAACTGAGTTCCTCGGAGGAAGCTTTTCTCAAAAGCACAAGAGGTAACCTGGAAAAAACACATAGAGGACAGGTTCACGTTTAAAGAATCTCTGGAACCCTATAGCTCAAAGGGGGGCTTAGAGTACCAGTAGTGATTAACACTCAAAGGCTGAAGGGGGAATGATTTACTCAGTCCATTCTTGCCGCAGAAAGCTGCCTTTAGCAAGTTCTTACGGCTGCCAAGGGCCCCAACCCGGAGGCGGTTCCCTATAGCGCTGCCCTAATCTCTGTAGAAAGATAGGAGCCACATTGGGGAAGGAGAGGGGAAAATAATAACATATTTCACACTCTATTCTTGACAGGATACAGTTTGAGATATCAAAAGAACCTCAGCACAAGAAAACCAAATGTAACATCAGACAAACATTTCAGCAGAAGGAAAACATCGGAGGCTGGAGCCACATGGAAGTCAATCTGACATTTGAGACATTAGTTGTGTATGTTAGATGAGTGTGTTCAAGTTGTCCATGGACGCTATCCACAGGCCATTGTTCTTGATGAGATGGAAGTTTATAAACCAGCTGAATTATGTTCCTTATTCAGCTGTAGATATTTCCCAACATCCTTGGATGTGTCGTTTTAAATTTGAAGTGGAGATGGCTGACTACTGACTTGTTTCCTAAGTCCTGATGGGAACAGTTTGCTCAAAAACAGTTTTTTTTTCCTATATATTCCTTTGTTAGTTCACAAACCTCTGCCAAGCACTCTGTGAAATTGGCAACAAAAATACCAGTAGATGAGTCTGAAAAACGCAGACTAGTACTAGCAGTGCAGGTGCTTGTCTGACATACTGTTTGCTGTTATAATCTCCGTAAAACCTGATTGTCATGATGTGGGAGGTTTTCTAGCCCAAATGCAGAACTCAACAGAACACACAGGCAGGATTAAAGTCCAATATTTATTGGCAAACACAGGTCTCCCTCCTGGGAGGCAGAG
>NW_015151401.1:94691-95825 GCF_000732505.1 Cyprinodon variegatus | reverse complement strand
TTGTTGGTAGAGAGAGGGAAGTGGTACCTTGCCGGATAGGGAGGTTTTTCCTGGAGTTTCTTCAGTGAAGGTTTTGTTAGGGTTCGGTTCAGGAAGTGAGTTCCTCGGAGGAAGCTATTCTCAAAAGCACAAGAAGTAACCTGGAAAAAACACATAGAGGACAGGTTCAGGTTTAAAGAATCTCTGGAAACCTTTAGCTCGAAGGGAGGCTTAGAGTACCAGTAGTGATTAAAAAAAACTGCAGGGGGAATGATTTACTCAGTCCATTCTTGCCGCAGAACACTACCTTTAGTACGTTCTTACGGCTGCTAAGGGTCCCAACCCGGAGGCGGTTCCCTATAGCGCTGCCTTAATCTCTGTGGAAAGATAGGAGCCACATTGTGGAAGGAGAGGGGAAAATAATAACATATTTCACACTCTATTCTTGACAGGATAGTTTGAGATATTAAAAGAACCTCAGCACAAGAAAAGCAAATGTAACATCAGCAAACATTTCAGCAGAAGGAAAACATCGGAGGCTGGAGCCACATGAAAGTAATTTTCACATTTGAGACATTAGTTGTGTATGTTAGATGAGTGTGTTCAAGTTGTCCATGAACGCTGTCGACAGGCCATTGTCCTTGATGAGATGGAAGTTTATCAACCAGCTGAATTATGTTCCTTATTCAGCTGTAGATATTTCCCAACATCCTTGGATGTGTGGTTTTAAATTTGAAGTGGAGATGGCTGACTACTGACTTGTTTCTTAAGTCCTGATGGGAACAGTTTGCTCAAAAACATGAGTTTTTTTTTTCTATATGAATCTTCCTTTTATTAGTTCACAAACCTCTGCCAAGCGCTCTGTGAAATTGGCAACAGAAATACCAGTAGAGGAGTCTGAATAATGCAGACTAGTACTAGCAGTAGAGGTGCTGGTCTGACATACTGTTTGCTGTTATAATCTCCGTAAAACCTGACGTTATCCAATGAAAAGTGTGGTTATCAATTGAACCTGAGCTCTGTGTGTCCCTCATTTTTCTCAGGGTGAATGTTGCTCTCGTTCACGTTCATTACTTCAAAACTGATCTGCTCAGTTCACCATTCAAAATAAATAATAATGTATTTAGTGAACGCCATTCATTGAATGTGTTTAAG
>NW_015151401.1:93181-94541 GCF_000732505.1 Cyprinodon variegatus | reverse complement strand
GCAGAGTCTCAGATGGCCGGCCGTGGGGCCGGCAGCAGGGCAGAGCTTCAGGTGGCCGGCCATGGGACCGGCAGCAGGGCAGAGTCTCAGATGGCCGGCCGTGGGGCCGGCAGCAGGGCAGAGCTTCAGGTGGCCGGCCATGGGACCGGCAGCAGGGCAGAGTCTCAGATGGCCGGCCGTGGGGCCGGCAGCAGGGCAGAGCTTCAGGTGGCCTGGAAACGGAGCTGAAGCAGATGCTCCGGAGGCCGGCCGCGGGACCTGAGTCTCAGAAGCTGCAGGGGCCTTGGAGGAGGATGCCACCTCCGCTTCAGCAGGAAGCACCGAGGAAGACGCCGTCTCTGCTTCTGCAGGAAGCACCGAGGAGGACGCCGTCTCTGCTTCTGCAGGAAGCACCGAGGAAGACGCCGTCTCTGCTTCTGCAGGAAGCACCGAGGAGGACGCCGTCTCTGCTTCTGCAGGAAGCACCGAGGAGGACGCCGTCTCTGCTTCTGCAGGAAGCACCGAGGAGAATGCCGTCTCTGCTTCTGCAGGAAGCACCGAGGAGGACGCCGTCTATGCTTCTGCAGGAAGCACCGAGGAGGACGCCGTCTCTGCTGCTGCAGGAAGCTCCGAGGAGGACGCCGTCTCTGCTGCTGCAGGAAGCTCCGAGGAGGACGCCGCCTCCGCTTCTGCAGCTCAGCAACAGGCTCAGACAGGATCACCCACTGTGGCTCTGAATCAGGAACTGAGGAGGCCGTCGATTGCGGCTCCACATCAGGAACTGAAGAGGCCGCCGATTGCGGCTCTGCATAAGGAACACCAGAAGCCACCGACTGTGGCTCCGAATCAGGAGCACCGGAAGCCGCCGATTGCGGTTCCGAATCAGGAGCACCGGAAGCCACCGACTGTGGCTCCGAATCAGGAACAGAGGAGGCCACCGATTGTGGCTTCACATCAGGAGCGGAGGAAACCACCGACTGTGGCTCCACAGGAACACAGGAGGTCGCCGATTGCGGCTCCGGATCAGGAACAGGGGAAGCCACCGACCGTGGCCCCAAT
The DNA here is from genome assembly GCF_000732505.1 of Cyprinodon variegatus. Lineage (NCBI taxonomy): Eukaryota > Metazoa > Chordata > Actinopteri > Cyprinodontiformes > Cyprinodontidae > Cyprinodon > Cyprinodon variegatus. Next base: position 93,503 of record NW_015151401.1, on the reverse strand, counting down.
TCAGGAGTCTGTGGAAGACGCGGAGCAGGCTCAGGGGTCTCCAGACGGCTCAGAGCGGGCTCAGGGGTCTCCAGACGATCCAGAATTTTCAGCCATCGAAGGAACGAAACCAACCCGTGTGGTTCTGTGGAGTTAGTCGGTTCATCCTTCCACATCCACGAGGGCGGCTCCGGTGAGTCTGCTGGGCTAGTCTGTTGGCCGGATTGTTCTGTCATGATGTGGGAGGGTTTCTAGCCCAAATGCAGAACTCAACAGAACACACAGGCAGGATTAAAGTCCAATATTTATTGGCAAACACAGGTCTCCCTCCTGGGAGGCAGAG
>NW_015151401.1:81601-92290 GCF_000732505.1 Cyprinodon variegatus | reverse complement strand
CAGCAGAACCCCTCAGAAAGGGATCCACATCGCCCTCTGGAGGGCAAACCTCTGGATCCCAACACTGATGTTATCCAATGAAAAGTGTCGTTATCAATTGAACCAGAGCTCTGTGTGTCCCTCATTCTTCTCAGGCTGAATGTTGCTCTTTCACGTTCATTACTTCAAAACTGATCTGCTCAGTTCACCATTCAATAGAAATAATAATGTATTTAGTGAACGCCATTCATTGAATGTGTTTAAGCTAAACACTTATTAGCACAAATCCTGAATCCATTAAAAATGCCTTGCTTAGTAACCCTGAGTTTTTATTCCAGTAATCTCTGCAGAGATTAGAGGGAGCAAAGGATACAAACCCCCTGCTTTCTACTCTCTAGGCTACCACTCCTATAGATGCATAATCAGGTTCAAACTAGTGTTGATGGGCCTGAAAGATATGGAAAGAAAATCTTTAAATATCTTTTAAAATCCTTCAATTTGATCCTGTTCTATAGCTTTACCCCCTCGTGCAATATATGAAAAAGGTTTGTGTCTGTGTTAAAGAAACACACATAGACACCAACAACATGGGACTCACAATATCAACATGCTTTTTCTTAAGCAGTTGATGTTCTGGTTTGTGAGGACCTTTCCAAGTACAGGGATAAATGGTTTTCAAAGAAAAAAACCTTTCAATGAGACACCCTGAAACATAAAAAAAAACGCTTCAACACAGAGGTTTAAGCATGGCCCTGAGCATCTCTTATCAAAGTGCTGTTCAGCCTCTTAAGAGGTTCCTGTCACATAAAAAGCTATTCCTGTTAAAAGATTAGGACTCCATATTCAAAGCAGCACATTATACTGCTGATTGCAAACTGATATCAGAATGAACTTCAGACAGCCTGTATGGTTGCCTGAAGATTTAAACTGGAATGTGTTTACTATTTCTGCATACAATATTCCACCCAGTATCAGGATAAAGATTTAGTGGACAGAATATGGCAGCAGTCAGGCTGAGTTAGTCTCCGTAAAACCATTTGTTTGTGGGCTGTGACATTTAAGACCCCTGACAAGATATTTATTGTTCATCCCAATCAGCTACTGGCTTTGTAATAGATTTTTTTTTTTTCAAGCAGACGTCTCAAGGTTTGTTTCGCAGTATCTGTTACCTTGAGATAAACTGATGCATCAATATGACTAAATTTAAATTCAGTGTAGAGGCAGAGCACTTCAGTTTATGACTCATCTAGATCTGAAAATGATTTGAGATGGATTAACAGCACTCACTAATATCACAGCCGGGGGAGATACAGCAAATCTGGGAGCTGAGAGCACAAATTTCATATCATATACAGGGTACATCGATAAATATTTATAAGTATGTTTTATATAATAAGCTGGTGTTGGAATACTGAAAAATGTGTTGGAAACATTACACAACAAAAAGTATATATATATATATATATATAAAAAAAAAGGCTTAATCATAAAATGTATAGTTTATTTTACTTGTAAGTATATAGATATTCCAAAAAAAGAAAATTAAAAATAATCCTGTCGACTTTGTTTCCAAGTTTGAAGACGTTTCTCTTCCCATCCAGGAAGCTTTTTCAATTCAAAATGTCAGGAATAGCGTTGAGGTCCAGGCTTTAAACAGTAGCCCAACCAAGCCTTGTGTTTTGTTTAGAAAACATGCAAATTGGAACAGAAGAAGGGGTCCACCCCTTTGGAATGGGGGACATTTTGCTTTTTTGTTAGACTGCATTGCCTCATACCCATCTAAGTGTCTGAAAGGGGGGTCGTTTAAGGGAATTGTTGGCCTGGCCATCAATCGACCAACCGACCGACCGATTTAGATATTTGGCAAAACAAGCAGTTCCCCACTAAACCAGAGGGGAGGGAGGCAGCAGTGACTATTGACAGCTTCAGCATCAGACTCAAAAAGGTATTTTACTGAAGACAACATAAGAAATAGAACATGTTTTTTTAGCAGGATCCATTGAAACTGTATGCATGGATTTCATAGAAATTTTTTACCAGAGGTATGCCTCATGCCAAAAACATTTAAATTTAGTAAAGATCCAGATCATGTACCAGTTTTAGCTATAGGGGTAAGTCACAATTTGTGGCACATATTTGCATCTTGGTGGACATCTGCGCTCTTCGAGAGCTTTTCTAGTTAGCTTTTGGTCTCAATTAACAAGTATACTGCATAACCTGAGGCAAAAATTATAGAATTTTTCCCTAACCATCTTCATTAAATCCAAGGTCTTTGGAGTGCAAAACAAGAGATTGTATGTTGTTCATCACTGGCTTGTAAGTGTAAGTAAAGGTCTAGAGCCCGTTTCAGAATACCTCAAATTGTTAAGGACCCTAAAGCAGGACATACAATGTAAGGTTTTTTTGCCCTTTTCGGGCCAACTTTCCAGTCGTGCAAGAATTTTTCTTTTGGACCGACTTTCAGCCTGATGTTGCATCGTGTAGTGTACAGGGGGTACCGAGGGGCGATCAACCTCTAACGACCACCTCCCATCAGGAGTCGAGAGGCGGGAGAAAATCAAACATGTCTGAAATTGAGTCGGCCGTCTTAAGGTGGCTGTGGACAAATCGCTCAGTGCGCAAACAAGGATTCTTCGCCTTCCTCTAAGATGAAAACACAGAAGAATGGCGGGGTTGCGAGTGAAATGGAGTTCTTTCTGTAAAATAGACAGACCGTAGTAGCCACGTTAGCTCAGCATGTCTTTATACAAATATGTCGTCTCCTTTTCTTTTTAGGGTTTCAGCACACAATTGCACAAATTGCCAAAGCAGCGTGTTTCACTCTAGTGAGCTTCAGATTCCTCTTCTACTCGTTTGGCTTCTGGATAGACGAGTCCGAGTAGCGCCATCTCACTGCGGAGCTGAGTCCCACCTGGTTTTTAGGCATACAGTATGAGCAGGTAGATTGCATCAAAGCGTTGTGTCGCACAGTGTGAGAACAAACATCGTGAGCTGTGAACTCACACTATGATGAAACCCTGCGGTTTAGTCATACAGTGTGAGCTCTAGCTGCATGCAACCATTGAAAAAAATCGCACTGTGTATGTCCAGCTTTAAACCACAGTGGAAGTGCGTCTGCAGTCGACATAAAAAATGTTATACAAATAGTGGTGGCAGTTGGGAATAAGCTACGATCAAGAAGATTTGACAAAGACTCCTGGCCAGGTTTAGAAACATCTTTAAAAAAACTAAAAAAAAACAGCAAAAAGTGTTTCCTTGTAATAAAAGCCTTTTTTTTTAGAATCCATAACATTATCTGTAACCCGTCTGCTGTGTTCATTGGTCTTCATGCTGCTGTTTGCTCAGTTAAAGTTGATAACAAACCTCTTCATCCTTCACAGAACAGCCTCATTCATACTGAGTCTAAATTAAAAAATCAGTCGCTATTTGCTGATGTGAAAATTAATGGAGTCAGTTGGTTGAAGGCTCTTCATAGTAATCTAAGCTGAATACAAATGCATGCCGCAAGTGTTCATATGTTGAATATACTTAAAATACTTGAATACAAGCTGTCCTCTTCTTTACAATAGTCATGTAGGAACCACCTTTTGTTATTTGGGGGTATCAATGGTTTTAGAAGGGCACTGAAATACTTATTATGGTAACATAAAAATAGTCTTTTTGAGCCCCTCTGTGAGCTATGCTTTCTTCTTTCTCTTGCTTGTATTCAGTACGGTGAATGTTCTCTTTACATTTAAATAGAATGAATGGCTGCTGAAAAGCTTGGAAGCACCTGTGATAATAATTATGGTTGGACCCTTTTAAAATATCTCTATAATGTAAGCATAAATGCTTTTATAAAAGGTACAAAGACATCCTTTCTCTTTTAGCAATTTTGTGTAGAACAACAAATTGTTTCTTCTAACAAACATTATATTAGTAACTACTCATTTCATGTAATGCATACAAAGGAGACGTAGGCAGGCATGCAAGGCATATAAAGGAGAGGCAGGCAGCTTTTAATCAAATCACTAAAAGCATTGGGGCGTTTCAATAAGTGTTTATATTTATAAAAATATTTTAATGGATCAAGTTGGTAACAATTTTTAGGTTTCTGGTTCAGTTAAACTTTGCTCTGGGGATCTTTCTGCATTTCTATATTAAAACATAAGAATCACAAGAGACTGGAAATAAATTTAATCAATTTAATCTAACCAGGTATAGAAGATGGCACAGAATTAGAAGTTAGGCTTTTACAGATGGATATAAAGTCCAACAGTGCCGATCTCTAGGATGCTCCAGCTTTTAAGCAGTCAAGTCCTGTGACTGCTTCCTCAGTGAACTAGTAAGAAAAAAAAACAGTACGTGTGGCACAAATAATCTTAAATGTTATTTTCCATCTATCCATTTTCCATGACGCTTATCCCTGCTGGACTCGCGAGGGGTGCTGGTATCTCCAGCTGTCTATGGGTGAGAGGTTGGGTCCATCCTGGACAGATCTCCAGTCCATCGCAGGGCAACACAGATACAAAAAGAAAAAAAATAAATGTTTTTAGACTGTAGGAGGAAGCCAGGGAAACCCACACCTTCACAGGGAGAACATTCAAACCCCCATGCAGAAAGACCCCAAGCCGGGAATCAAACCCAGAACCTTCTTGCTGCAAGGCAGCTGGGCTACCCACTGCACCACTATAACAGAATCCTACCAAAAGTGTGCATGTTTTAAATACTCATATGAGCAGTTTTAATTACAACATCTGCACATAGACTACTCTCTACACACATTTTGAGTTCTTTATGCATGCAGATTTAATCCCACCAGGTCCCCCATATGTCAGAAATATGAGCTTTTCTGCGCTTTCTTGCTTTTATGCACCTGTAGATTCTCTCCCACTCTCATGTGAACCTGTTACTGTGGGTCAACCTTTGTTACTTAGAGGGTTTAACCAAGCTGAGAAAAATAAACTGCCGGCGATTTGCTACTTTTCAGCAAATCCCACCTCTTGAGACAGTATTGTTTTCTTCCTGGCAGCGGCTGGTGTTATTAGCAAACCCCCCTCAAAGTGATAAAAGCTGACATAAGCTCAGAGAAACAGGTCCACACAAGAGTAGGAGAGAATCTAACTTATGAACTTATGCCTGTGATATATTGGTGGCCTTATGGTATTTAATCTACAAGCATAGAGTGTTAAAATGTGTATGGAGACACACAATTGTGTGTGTTTTAAATAAAATTGCTGATATCAGTATTTTTTAGCATGTCCAAATTTGGCAGAAATCTCACCTTATTGTTAGCAGCAGTGTTTCCTACATATATTCCCACTCATTAAACAAAACTACAAGAACTCACGTTAGCAAAACACTTATTCATGAGGTAATGGTAATCCGTTTCACAAGTCAAGGCTTAAATTTGTCATGATTTTATCAAGAGCTCGGACCCACATGCAGAGAAACCAATTCAGAGAGACCAGGGGAAAGGTTTAACAGGTTTATTGAGGAGATAATGCTGAATCTAGTGTTGCTCTGAATGCTGCTCAACCGGAACTGGAAAGTGAGGGGAAGACACTGCGGTTAGTTCAGGCTCAGCTGGAAATTTGATTCTTGAACTTGAAGAGAAAAATTAGGTTGCTGACTCATGTTTCCAGAAAAGTGGTTGACTCTTTGACTCCAGTCTGTGTGCGGTAGTTCCAGTGTTTGTCTCATTCGGTGGAGGGTGGACAGGGTTTACCCAAAATGAGGTTGTTTGTAGGTTAACGGAGAAACTGACTGCCACTTGGATTTCCTGCGGTACTTGAACGGGTTGTTGTGGAGATGAATCCTTTGCTCAGTGTGAAGCTCAAACGATCCCTTGGAGGAAAGTAGATCCAAACCTCCAGTTTGAATCCCCAGCTCAGTTTAAATCTCAGATTATCCTTCCAGGGAGAGAAGGTCCGAAAACATCCAGTTTACAGGATGACTTCCTGCCGAGAGGCAAAAACAAAATGACTGAGTTAGGACTCGGGTTGACAAAACTCAGTTTGACTCAGTAAAACTCAGCTTGGCTAGAGTACCCAAAACTGGCAAACACTCTGGCGTCGAGGTAGTGGCAGTCAGCAGCTTAAGAGCGCTCCGTTAACGAGGTAACCATCAGCAGGTGTGTGAGGAGGCGGACCAGGACCAGGCGCCTCCTGTTGTAGGAAGGGAGACAAACACAAAAACACAAAGCACACAGACAGGAATCCTAACAAAATTTTAATTAAATGTCTAATTATATCAGATTTATATTTTCTCCGTATTCTCGCAGCATTTATCCTCTTCATAATTTACTTTTAAATCTGACATTTTAAAACCACTCCATTAGAGGTTTACAGAAATAATACCAAAACTCTACTTTTTGGAGTAGTCGAACATTGATCTATTTTTACTTTTTCAAGTAATATTATTTCGAGAGTATCGCTTCTGTACTTCACTACTTCTCTACTTGAGTAAAATTTCTGGTTACTTTACCTAACTTGAGATATTTGGAGACCAGTAGAAAAAGCAGTAAAAAGTAGATATTATAGCGAGACTTTCTTTATCTTTTCCTGACCTACAGTATATACATAACCTAGCTGTTAGGAATTACTTTGATCAATTTAAATTGACAAATATTATTTGAAAAAGTGTTTATTCTGCCAAAGTTTATTTTTTCTTACTTGGTTGTAATACTTTAAAATATCATAATTTGCATAAAATCTCCATCAAATGGGTTGCATGTCTTATTTTGACATATCATCAATATGGCAGCATAATAGTCAGATAATCAATTACTACAGCAACCCTTCACAATGACATGCCCCCAGTACAACAATGTTAAATGTTTCCATTCTGGAGTGCACTCATTGGCTGGACAGAGCTGTCCATGGTGCTTCATTTTACTGCAGATGTATATCAACAGGCTGTTATTGAACTAAATTAAGGAAACAAAACCAAAGAAAAAAATTTGAACTATGGGCTTGATGTATCAGGATGGATTCACTGAAAGACAGAACAAGCAGCTTTATTTAGAAAACAAACTCCCCTTATTCATTAAGTTAGAAGTTATCTTAATTAAACTAAGTGATTTGTTCTATAGGAACAAGACAATAAAAAATGTTTATGTATTATTTAACATTTTTAATTTGTATGTTATTATTATAAGGTAATTGTTAGAACTTGTTCTAATACATCAGCCACTATGTTGGGTTGTTCATGTTGGCATTAGAATAAAAAAAATCTCTTTATTGTCCTTCAATGGGAAAATTGTGGTATATAGGTATAATTATACTTATTATATGGTAGGTATAATTACTGACAGAGCAAACATAGCCCACCAAGCAGAGTTTAACAAAAACACACTATTTTGTGACATAGTTTGTGTCAAACATTTATTCATCTTCATATGTTTTAAATTTTATATTGGAGTGCTCATTTGCTTCATTTGTGTAACTTGCTTTTTTGTAGATCTTTCTCAAACACACTTTTACAATGGCTTAAGGCAGTGGTTCCCAAAGTGTGGGGCGCGCCCCCTAAGGGGGGCGCAATGCCATTGCAGGGGGGGCGCGGGAAGCGGTATGGATGAATGAAGAAAAAAAAAAGAAAAAGAAAAAAGGGCTTGCTTTGACTGAGCATAATGGACAGTTGTGACACTGCAACCCAGATTTGAGAAGATCTGCAGCAAAAAGCAGGCTCACTACAGCCACTGAAAAGATGGCAGAATAAAAGTACAAAGAAAAAACTCTCAGGGAGCTGTTCAATGTTTTCACTCCATTTTGCACAGAAGCTTTTTTAATGTATTGATGATAGCAAAGTTAAATATTGTTACAAATAAAAGCCCAGAAGAAAGTCTTTGGGAACCACTGGCTTAAGGTATTCGGATCTGACACTGATTTGGAGCCAAAGTTCTACTTTACACAGCAGGGAACAGCAGAGTGAAGATTGAGCAGTAAAAGATAAAAAAGTTGGTAGCTGCCTCTTTGATTCACTTTCAAGCATCGGCTTTATCAGCGTCATCCATCAGTACTGCCAATCAGAGACCATATTGGTAGCACTAGAGTACCAGAACCTCAAAAAATCAGCAATAGCAAAATAATGGATCATAATGCGCAACAGTCAATACACAGATTTGTTAATACAAAGTTTTTTTCTGTCTGTTTTTTAGTCCATGATTGATGAGCATGCATTGTATGAAATTTGACTAAATTTAAACATTGATTGCATTGATTTATTTATAAACATTTTTGAAAGCATATGCCCATTTACACTTCTACTCTTTACTAAGCAGGACAGTAGAATTGGCCTTTTAATAGACCCAAGTTTTCCATACTGATGCAACAACCTTTAATGGGGAACTAAATGTTCTTTTTTAATGGTATGGGATTTATTGCCTAATTCTTAATCCTTTATTGAAAGAAAATTAGTTTTACTTGTTAATGGCAGTAGTTTTTGTCTAAAGTTTTGCTGTGAAATATCCATCATAGAGTCAAAGTATTTTTGCTGGGGATTAATGCCAGACCTTCTCTGATATAAGTAAACAAGGTTATGCAAATATGATGAGCAGAGGCCATAATGTTATGAATAAGACTTATGAGGGATAAACTGACCTTGTGTGTAAATAAGTATAAATTGAAAGGAAAATTACTTTCAGGAATGAACAGCATTAGATGCTTTTATGCTTGTTCTTCTCTATATGACACTTCAAACCACTGCTTAGGATATTGGGTCCATTAGCCGTAGATGTTTAGTCCTGTGAACAAAACTTACATCACATTTAGACAGGTAAGACTCTAGGAAGACATTTATACATGGTCAATTTAAAAATAAAAAGCTAACTCAACCTAAAGCTACGTCTTTTAAAGGCACCAAGAAATATATGGAAAATGGCTTTAGCAGTATGTTGAGAATCATGCAGAGCAGTTAAAAAGGCTGGCAGATGCTCAGGCAGGTGGTCATCACATAATCGCCCGGCCGAGCTGCAGAGGTGGAAACATCCATTTTTCTGAAATGGTCCCTCGTGAATCTTTCCTGCATGCATGCCAAAATGTGCATAACCTTATGGGTGAATGTTGGCACCATGCCACCGTAGGGCAGGAGGATAAAAGAAAGATTAACATACCACACTGTGTAAAAGCCCAAGGTTGACTTTTGTCATTTCTTGATTGTACGCCCTGGATCCTCTTTTTTACATCCTTTAAAGTAAGTTAATACCAAATTAAAGATGTTATTTTACAAGAAAGAACAACCACAATTGGTAATGATAAAATAAGGTTATTCTGATACAGTTTTGATAGACCTTTTTGAGTTTAAATAGAATTCCAGCACAATATCAGTGTCTTTCATGGAGCCCAAAATTCCTGGCGGCGCCCCTGGGCTGACTTCTGCCTTCTGCCTGCTCCCTGTCTGTTTTACAATTCAAAGTAGATTTTTCTTCCCTCTCTTAAACTTTTCTTTCCATCAGTGTTGCTATTTTCCTCCACTCTTATTCAATCTTCTATTAGTCTTCTAATCTTCTTCCTCTCCTCTGCTATCAATCTAACACCAATCTAAAACATGGACAAAATACAATCAAAATCCCTTCCAAACACATATAATCTCATTATACATGTTATAATTATTATGATGATGGTGATTATTATTATTATTGTTGTTTTTGTTATATCACCTGTTTAAATACTAAAAAGGCTAATCAACACAATATTTGGAGCTATAAGTAAAAAAAAAAACTATTAAATAAACATTAAACAGGTGGTTATCTCTTCCTCCATCATTCTCAGATCATGCAGATCTTGTCTCATTCAGTTTTCCTTTTACTGCCTTTTATTGTTTATAATGAGGAACTTTCATAGATCCAAACTGAGTGGAAAATAAGTAGATCTAAGCCTGAAAGTCTATGCTCATAGATCACAACCATAAAAGAGCAAAACAACTTATAACTCTACTTAAAATCACTAACTATCTGAAAATATAAAGTCAAGGTCACCAATCAGTTCTAAAAACATCTTTAAATGAACCCTTGTTGATTCCAGGCGAACCATTAAACCAGATTAGCTCCCTATATGGAGTTTTTAATCATTCTGTTCATTTTAACTGAGTCTATTTAATCATAACAGCTGTAGCCATATTTCCGGTTGTCATATTTAGAAAAACAAAGACATCAGAGGCATTTTTTTTTATTTTGTTCACCTAGGGCACGAACAAAACATTTATCACAATGATCAGCCCAATCCAAATCGAATGAACCGATTACCTTAACACAGGGTGGCTCACCATCAGCTGCAACCAGTTCTGATAACCAACTTCCTCGTCCTTTTTAAAAGTGCTGCACTCTGCTCCTCATCTATACGTTAACAGCTGCCAATCAGCTAGCTAGCTTTCTACCGTAATAACAGTCGACACACAACATTTCCCCCCACATTCATAAAAGCTTTAGTTGGGGACACGTGGTCCAAAACTGGAAATTGGGGACGTCTGGTCACCCTTGTTTAACAAATTCAGATTGAAATCTGCAACTCAAAATAGGTCTGGCCTAAAGTTGGGAACTCTGACTTTTTGGTTTCACAATGGCTGCTATAAATTAGTTCAATCAACTTCAAGTAGATCCACTCCAGGTTGAGCATGTGAGCAACAAGTATGAAAAGCCATAATCAGTGGAGCCCAATTTGACGAGTCACCATGACAACTGGCAACAGGAAGCGCCTATGTCACCCCACTGGAACTGGAAGTTTTAATGAAGAA
>NW_015151401.1:78159-79998 GCF_000732505.1 Cyprinodon variegatus | reverse complement strand
CTGTGCAAATAAGCCTTAAAACATCTGAACACGTACTTTTTATCAGAGGATTCAACAAGTTTCATAAGATCTGAAGATAATGCCACGGTGTGGTAGGGACAGTTGGCTGCTCTTCTCGCTCTGCTCCTGTCTCCTCCTCCATCCTGTGCGTGGCTCTGTGTGTGTCATTCTTTGAGTTCCACTGCAGTGCGCATGCGCATGTTTTGTAGATACAGACAGGAGAGGCAGAATAGAGGCTCATGCGTGAATGTCCAACGAATAACTCTGATTGTTGTTTCAAAATAGAAAACCTGCTTTCATTACTTAGTTATGCCCTGGATTTTGTGGACGCTACGTCACTACTTGATCAAAGCAATAACATCACTACAGGAAAGTTACTTGATAAATAAAGCAGCAACGCTATGGTCAAGCTACTGGAAAATGTAGTTAAACTAATAGCTTCGCTACATGTAGCGGTGCTACTGCCCATCACTGGCAGATGTTTAGCGGGATAATTACAGTAAATAATTGTCTTTGTTCCGGAAACAGATCCTGCCCACCCCCTGACCCCCCCTTCGCCTCCCTGTGACAGGTGAGCAACATTGTGTTCAGGAACAGGACAGTTTGCATCAGTACAGTCTGTGGGAATTTACCTATTTTTACCATTTTATATTTTATAGGTATATATATAAAAATACCTGATTAAAAAAACAAAACAGATAATGATCACTATAAAAGGAAATGTTCTCCATTTTCTTCTACTGTATCCCGGACAGCTGCAGTGCATTGGATAGCCTCCAGCAGCCTGGATTAAAATCTGTATCAATATTAAAACTGTTTAGTTAGATTTTATATTCAGATTAAATTACAACCATTAACAGAAATCTATAAATCTGGATTATTCTCATGAGCCGCCTGAAGCTGCCACATAAAAAGATACATGTGTTATCCTCATTACACGTCCAGATGAATGAAAAAAAGGGTTTATGGGCATCACAATAATCCGTCCTAGAGTTATAGTGAAAACTAATAGGAATATAACATAGATATTTTAGAATAGATAATATTTTCACAATCCTAAACCTATTTTCTATTCATGTGTTCATAGATACAGCTGTGTTTTTTGTTTTACTACCTGCTTTTATCATGCTTTTATATTTATTTGCTTTTTTTCCTGCTTTTATTTTTCTTCTATTTTAACGATTAATTCATGTANTTTTTGTTTTACTACCTGCTTTTATCATGCTTTTATATTTATTTGCTTTTTTTCCTGCTTTTATTTTTCTTCTATTTTAACGATTAATTCATGTAAAGCACTTTAATTTGTCCTTGTACTGAATTGTGCTGTACAACTAAACTTGCCTTGCCTTTAGCTCCCGTTTCAGTAAACACCAACATTCATACTGTATTCTGAGCACTATTCAAGTCTCATCCCTCTTTGAGTTGATGATTTGTTCTTTGTTTTTTCACACTAGATCTTAAACTCTCCTTCATTATTTCTACAGCTCCACTGAAGGCGTTTTCCAGTCTTGTTAACCTTCAGTCATCTGCATTACCTGAAGGGATTATTTACTTAAAAACTGAGCAAAAAAAAAAGTTTAAAATACAAATCTGATGAATAATACTCTAGCAGGTCACAGTGATTTATTTGGAAAAAACTTTACAACAGGAATGAGGTACTAGCGCAGGGGTAACCGATTAAAAACCAGTGGAGTCTGAATAAAGAAAATCAACAACCAGTAAAGGTCTGGAGACATTTTTATTTATAATCTGTTACTTTAAACAGAATTTAACACTGAAATAAAATATGTTTTTTATGCATTGAATTTTTAAATTAAAAAAAGTTTGAAATTTTTTCTA
>NW_015151401.1:71348-77656 GCF_000732505.1 Cyprinodon variegatus | reverse complement strand
GCTCATTTTGAGCCTGGATCCATATTTATTTTTGATTCTGTTCATGGTGGAGAATCCTGCTTCACAGCAGCAGGTTGAGCCAAACATCCTCTAAATGTTCAGGCTCCGCTCCGGTCCGGCCAGGTCACGATCCGCTATTGCAATCGCACCAAACAGGAAAAAGAACGGCGAGAAGATCCGGTTTGTCAAATTAAAATATAGTAAAAACAGATAGGTAACTACAAGTTAGAACATGATTTTTATAGATTTTAAAATAACTATTTAATTACTAAATAACAAAATTTATTTAAAAGATTGGATGCAAACTATTGGTACTTAAACAGACCAGGAAGCAGATTTCTCATCTCCATCAGAAACCGCATATATGCTGGATACTGATGGGGATTTTTTTAATATGTCATATTAAATTAAGCGTTCATTTCTGTATGTTTCGCTCCTACAAATTTAATGATAATATTGCGCATCCTCTCTTCGAGCTCCGAGGATACGTCGGAGCGCAGCAATAGGAGAGGAACAGCGGCGATTGTAGGCTTTGCTTGGCCCAGGCGGTCTGGAGCGCTGCAGGGCGGAGCGATGACAGAGGATGTGGGATTTTGGGGTAACAGGAGAAGCGGTGCAAGTGACGTTTGAAAACTGTTGTCAGACAATTATGAATGTTTTAAATCAGTTTGGTCAGTTAGTCAGCAGGTGGGTCCGGATCTGGACTGCGGTCCCTTAATCTATGACCTCTGTACAAGCGTATAGATAAAAAGACAAAAAACCTTTGTGTTGACCTGTAACCATCACCATTTCAGTAGATTTATGATATTTCTTGTTTCTCTAATTTACACTACTTTGGTTTCAATGCTGAAAAACATAAGTCTGAATTTTCTTTTTGTTTAGAGCAAACTGCCTACATTTATATCTCAACTGCAATATTTACAGATACTGTATTTTAAACATCTTTTCTCCTCTGTTTGCCAATGGGAAAAAAATTATAAAAGATTTATTCAAAATAATTTAAAAAAAAGATTCTGCTTCAGCTGTTTCACATAACAAAAGTATTACTGCTCACAGCAAGTTGTGCAAGTTGGACCATTTACAGGGATTCTGTACTTAACATTTATTGTCACAAACTGACAATAAATTTTGAAACCTCAATCAAAATGTTTCCTAGTTGATAGTACAAAAAATGTCATCCAGACAGAGCACAGTTTTTACTGGATTTAAAAAAGTGTTTAAGTGATGAAAAGCCCTCTCAGTACATGGAGCTCAACATTCAATATCAATTTTCTTTCTTGTTTTTGAAATCTGGAAGTGAAATGTTGAACCCTCAGTTTCATGAATACAGGCTGACGAGATGCCATTTGGAAAATACTGTGGCCTGTTTTTTCATCCAAATTCAGCAACTAGAACCTCTAAGCGTTCTGTTTGTCACTATGATTCTATCAGTCAATATAACAAACTCCAGCAGTCTATCCCGTAGCAGTCAGCCTCTATGCTCGCTCTATATATACTGTAGACATAAATCATCTTGTCAGAAGTCTCCCAAATATGCTTTGAGAGTTCACCTGCAAGGTCTGGGAGGTATCAAAAGTTCACAGTTGTTACACAAATATGATCTCCCTGTAGTGCACATTTATTAAGTTGGATTTCTTTCTTCCTCAGTTGCTATTTATACAGTTTGTCAGCGTAAATGTGTTCAAAGCTCTAATCGTGAGCGGGTAGAGGATTGAATTTCAGAAGCCATATAATAGGGTTTACTACCTAAACTTAAATTCAATCGAGAGAGTTCATTTTAGAGAAAAAAAGAAAAATAACATGGCATTGAAAATGGCTTGGTGACAAAAAGTGCCCAAGCCTGCCCACTGAGACAATCAGGGGTAAAACTGTGCTGAGAGAAAACACAGAGGAAGACAGAGGAGCTGAAAGATGAAAGCAGACTTAGAGTGATAGACTCAGCCAACGTGGGGAATAAAGAGAAGTGATGAGTCACAAACTGTGTCCTAAACTAGGAGCAGGGCTGAGCTTAAGAGGTGTGTCCCATTTCAAAGAGTCCTTTAAACGACATCAAGGAGTCAAGGCATTTTACAGATGACAGAGGCAATCTTTCCACTGGGAGAGGGTAGAATCCACTTTCATCTGCTTCTTCTCAAAGAACTAGTTTATAGGGTACAGTAAAATATATAGATACACATTATTATCAGTGGCACATTCCATACCCACTCTACCACTGTTCCAGTACTCCCAAAACAGAGGGGAATATCATGCCAAACTCCTAGATTCAGTTCTTGTCTAGGCTCAGAACAGATGACCCAGTTTTCAAAGCAGACAGAAAGTTTGATATCTCAAAAAAGCGTTATGTAAAAGTAACAGATCTACAGTGAACAGAGAGGGCGTCTAAGACAGGAACCTCTGCAGGAAGAGAACACAGGTTAGTGACCACATCAATCTTGCAGAGGATGACATGAACGTGTTAGTGACTAACATGTCTTAAAGTTCAGTCTGTGCTCAGAGGAGTTGGTTGGTTCCAGCTGGTCGGCTGGAACCAACGGGGTGGACGCTGCCCAGAGACTTCCAAACTCTGAAGCCCTGGAGGCCGAAGGAAAGGGAGGAGATCGGATCCGAGCAAACAAAGGAAGGCAGGATAATCCAAAGGGGGGGAGCCAAAACCAGTATCGAGGAGGTGGTCATGAGTCAGGGCCAGAAGACCAGAGGTGTGAAGAGATACCAAAGGGAAATTAGGGACAGAGTCAGGAAGCAGGTGGATAAAATGAGCTGTAGTGAGAAACTAGACAGAGCTAGGCAGGTGAATCTAATCAATAATCAGGCCTGTCATTAGCGCCAAGATCATGACACTTTTACTAATGATAATATATATATTGATCGTGTGCGTGTGATGGTTGGCCATCTTTTGTTACTTTGTGGAAACAATTTAACAGGAATATGCCACATTTTGGGGTAATTGTTGGTAGCAATAACTGGTCCACATAAGTAAAGGTTCTCTTCTTGGGGTGGAGGACATGTTAGGGAATACGGTGTTAATTGGGTTAGGTTAGGATTAGGGTTAGGTATGTGTTTGTAATGGTTCAGGTTAGGCCATAGAACTAAGTGGGAAATGAGTGGAAGTCAATTGAAAGTCCTCACAAGGATAGTGTGACACAACAGGTGTGTAAGGGGGGGTGGGGTTGGTTAGCTATATATATATATACTATTTATCTACTTAGATGAGGTCCTTTCCTTCAGAAGACATGAATGATCTAAAAACTAAGTTATTCAAATATGTTGTTTTGTTTTAGTTCAGAGAATATCTTTCTGCTTCTGCGCTTCTTATTTTGTATAAATATCTGTTCAAAACTCATTTACAATAAAGTATAGGATGTAATGCATTGCAAACCCACTTAAAAAAACCTGTGATCAAAAAAAGACATAAAAGGGTCTGAAAATAACACTCCCCTAAAGGGATTTTACAATTTTCTGAAGCTTAGCAAGTATAACTACTGAATGCTAAATACTGAAGAATGTTAGCGTAATAAATACATACCTGACTCTTCATAAATTAAACCATCATATGTGACCTTTATTCAAATCTGTAATCCTAGTCAAACCTACACCACCAGTAATAAAAACCAAATTACAAAAAAAATTGAAGAAAATACACAAGCTTTAGTATCGTATCCAAAGGTCCACAGATTTGAAATGAATTTGATGAAAAAAGTGAGATCCTAAAACTAAAAATGGTATGACAGCTTACTGTTCAACGTTTGCTGTTCTACAGCTCATGATACATATTTGAGTTTCTCGTCTCAGCCTCATGTCTCAAATGTTTCATAAATGTTTCTTCTAAAAGTCAATAGGGGAAATCACGGGAGACCTTAAAATTACATAGTTCACGTACTCCATGCCAACTCAGATTTCAAGCTGAAGTTAGAACATAGGCTGCACCAATAACATTTTCCAAACCTCAGGAGCTATGGGTGATAATTGCAATATTAAAAACATCAAATATAAGATATAAAAACGATACAGCATTTCCAAGATTAGTCATTAAAAATTTGGTTAAGTGATTTGAAGGCAAACCCCTAAAGCCCACCTCTCTAGAGTGACGCTACAGGCTACAATCCCATTCCTTCAAACAATATATGTAGGCTTCCTATAGCAATCCTTTGACTCAAACACTGCACTCACCTGGTTATTATTCATTCCAGAATTTATTGCGGAAATTCTGAGATCACACAATTTCAGCCAGATTTATAAACACAAGCCAGTCTGTGAGGTAAAACTGCCTTTGCTGCTTGAACAAACCAAAACAAAATTACAGTACCAGTTTCAGGATCGGAAATTGTCTCACTTACATTACAATTTCAACACTTGAGCTTGTATTTTCTATACAACAGATGTGTTTTACTTTACTACAGGGCATGTTAGATGTCCATATTATGGATGGAAGCTGTAAGATATCAGTTTTATGGAAATCTTACATCCCAATCTGTTGTCGAATCTTAGGCCAAATCAGAACCTTTGTGTTTCTGGGGTCATCCTGGTCAAAAAGATTACTATGAATCAATATACTGTTGCAGTGTCTGTTAGATCATTTCTTTTAAAATGAAGAGAACCTTCTGCTAAAACATCTCCATATCACACAGGGCAGAACTCTGTGCTGCTGTTGATATGGGGATTCAGTTTGGTTACTGGGACAGATACTCATGCAGCCAACAGAGACAGCATATCTATCAAATTAATCTAGACGGAGCAGAAAGGAGCACCTTTCATGAAGTTTCACAATGCTTTCTGATTACAATTTTACCCTCATTTATTTTTCCTCCTCTCTGTTTCAATACTGCAGGTTTATTTTTCAATGCTGATTTTTATCATAAAACAAGTTTTCAAAGAGAAAACATCAGTGTATCTACTTGTAATTTTGAATAATCTACCTCTTTTGCACTGAACTCTGTTGTGGATAAAGAGAGTATGAGAGCTTTAGGAAGGGATTTTTAGGCTTTATTTCCACAGGGTTTAAGGAGGAACCCTTGCTGCATGGACACTGCATTCCAGTTCTGGTGTGCAAACTCCGTAATGCCTCTATAATATCTCTGATATTTATATCATTTGTCTATATTGTCTCTTTTTATAAATGTGTTTACATTTTGAGAGCTTTTTATTAAGTTAAAATTATACTTTTGACATTTTAGAATCATAAGTATAACAGTTAAACTCTGTGTTTCTTTCTGCTCCCTGTGCTTTGACAGCAGGAGCTCGTACTGAGAGGTTCCCTAACTTTGTAGATTGGATTCTTGAGGATATCTGCAATGTTGCATCATGACCTTTACTATTCTTATATAAAGAAAAAGGAGAAAATGAGTGAAAAAAGGATGTGAGAAACTAGGAAAAACCACTGTCATGTGATTTAGGACTGTTGTCATGATCTTGGCGCTGATGACTGTCTTAATTATACATTTCATTTACCTGCCAACTCTGCTATGTTTCTCATTACCGTACTGAACTTTTTCAGCAGACAGGAAACTTTTTCCTGTCACCTACCTAGATTTCCCTCTGGAATCTCTTCGGGCTTCTGATGTTCTGGTTCAGAATCCTGAGCACGTCCTCAACACCACCTTTGGCTTCGCCCTCTGGATTATTGTGCCTTCCTTGGTCTGCTCGGATCTGGTCTTCTGCTTGTTCTTTGTCCTCTGGGACTCTCTGGACAGCGCCTGCCACATCTTGTTGGTGGCCCACCAGCTGGATCTCTGGGCTTGGACTGAACTGTTAAATCAGGTTAGTGACTCATGCGTTCATAATCAGGGCATAGAGCTTGGAAACCTGAGGTTCTGAGTTTGAGCCCCACTTCCACAGACTGCCACTGTGTGTCTCTGAGCAAGATCCTTAAAAAAAAATAAAATAAATAAATATATATATATATACATATATATATATATACTGTATTTTCAAGACTATAAGGCCCATATAAACGTCTTTTTTCCCTCTCAAAATGTGTGGCGCGCCCTATAGTGCGGTGCGCCCTATGTGTGTTGTTACTGCGGACGTTGTAGAGACCACCATGAGAACGTTAAAGGGGGAAGTGTGGGCGTGGATTGTGTATAAAGGAACAGGTATGTGCTTTATGCAGAACTCCTTATCTCCTCATTGAGGAGATGATGAAAGAGTGGCTGAGGGAGGTGAATGTAAGGAGACCAGGTGGTTTTTTTCCACTCATCACCATTGCTGTTAATCTGTGACTCCATGCGTGCCCATCTCACAGCAGCATAGGCGGATCTACTGGGGTGGCATAGGGTGGCAAATGCCACCCTAAATGACAGCCTTGCCACCCC
>NW_015151401.1:66387-69266 GCF_000732505.1 Cyprinodon variegatus | reverse complement strand
ATATATATATATATATATATATTATGATATCATATTTGATATTTGAGAACCAAACGTTATCTTGTTTGAATGAGGTTAGATTAGCTTTTAGACTAATTTAGAACAATTTGGATGTGTTCTAATCACTTCACCAAGCAAATCTATAAAGTAATAAAAAGATGAGTAAATAAATTTTTTTATTAAATAATTAGCTTAATCAGAAATCTATAACAGTTTAGAAAATTGATTTTTAACCTTATGTCTCTGTTCCCTAGGAATAGGTTTTTTTAGGACATGGGAATTATTAGTTAGGGGGCATAGGGGACACGTTTTAAATGACTCCCCTGTTATATTTAGCAATTTTTGGTCAATGTAGGCTCCGCCCAGTGGACGAATGCTGTATTGCTTTTTTCCTGAAGGGAGAGCACACAGCATCCTGATCTCCTGGTCACCTGTACTTGGTTTACAACACAATTCTGTTTCCAGCAGTTGTGTGAAAGATGAATATCGATGAGGTAATCAAAACAATGTCATATGATAATGTTTGAGAAAGAAACGTTTAAGTTTGGTTTCATACCATATTTCTTAGCAGTAAACACACAAACAGATCCCAGCAGGAAGGTTGCCTGAAAATAAACCCTGCACAATTTGCACGGATACTGTTCCTCAGGGTAATTTGTCACAAGGACTTCTGTCTTTTTAATTTCATTTGGGAAAATGGGAGGTGACGAACATATGCTGTAAAGTAGTTTGTATATTTATTGCTGTTTTGTGTGGAAAGGTTACTGCCACCCTCCTCAAAGCTGCTTAGTGCTGGTTAAAGTGATCCTGAACCCCTTGCACCATGAAAACGATGTCATTTAACTAAACGTAAGTTAACTTATAATATAATTCATAAAAATTTTATGAAGGTTAAAAAGTTACTTATAGTTGGTTTAATGTCCTAGTAGTGATTAAACCTTTATTGAAATAAAGTTTGTCATAACCTTATAAGTACCAGCTCACAGCATGCTTTCGATGTTAGCTTCTGCTGAATGGCTTTTAGAAACACTGTCAAACACAAGAGATGATCAGAAAGGATTAATACCTCAGATTGTTTAGCTGGACACACTTCCCCCGTCTGTGCTAGACCCCATACCTCTGATTCCAAAGTGCTTCTGGAAACTCAATGAGAGAAAGTTGCAAAATGGTTGTTATGAAGCTCTCTCGTTGTGGAAAGTTCTCTGTAGGTCAAACTAACTAGTCATAAAAATGTGGTCTCTTGACCTGCAGGGACAGACATTCAGGAGATCTCCCCAATGTTGTCATGATGTTTCAAAGTTCTGAAATGCAGAAAACCGAACAGAGAGTCCAGGTAAAAGGTTTAACGGGTTTTATTGAAGAAGTAAACAGGGGGAGAAGTGATGCTCTGAACACTGCTCAAAGTGAGGGGAAGACACAGCGGTTAGTTCAGGCTCAGTGGGGAATTTGACTCGTGACACTTTGAGAAGAGATTTTGGTTGCCGACTCATATTTCCAGTGAAGTTGTTGAATCCTTGACTCCTGTGTGTATGCCGTGGTTCCAGTATTGGTCTGATTCGGTGGAGGGCGGAACAGGGTTTACCCAGAATGCGGTTGACGTTTGGAGAACGGAGATTCTGACTGCCACTCAGATTTCCTGTGGTACTTGAACCGGTTGTTTTGGAGAATAATCCCTTTCTCAGTGAAAGCTCAAACGATCTCTTGGGGGGAGTGGATCCAAACCTCCTGTTTGAATCCCAGCTTAGTTTGAAGCTCAGTTGATCCTTCCAGGGAGAGAAGGTCTGAGAAATCCAGTTAGAAGGACAACTTCCTGCCAAGAGGCAAAGACAAAACAAAGTTAAACTCAGGTTGACAAAAACCAGCTTAACTCACCAAACTCAGCTTGGCTAGAGTACCCTAAACTGGCAAACACTCTGGCGTCGAGGTAGTGGCAGTCAGCAGCTTAAGAACGCTCCGTTTAATGAGGAAACCATCCGCAGGTGTGTGAGGAGGCGAACCAGGACCAGGCGCCTCCCGGTGGATGAAGGGAGACAAACACAGAAAACACAGACGCAAAACAGGAGTCCTGACAAATGTGATATTAAGGGGACATGTTTTCTTTTTTTATGACCCTCAATAAGGAGTGAGGATATATAGTATTCATTTGATTTTAAACTATATAATGGATTTTAAAAACATGTTTAACTACAGGAGCATTTTATCCCAGCTGCTTTGGACAACTCTATGTGGCTGAGCTGTAGCTCTTGGTGTTAGTTAGAATGTGTATATTTTTGTCAATCCAAAGAGCTCATAAATGCTCTTAGATATTGTGGTTAAATTTTAACTACTTGATTTTTCCAAGTATATTTGAAGTGTAATTTTTCTATCTAGTGTGGCTCTCACTATTTCTTGGTTATAGGCAGCAAACGGCATGAAATCACAGCTGGCATAATTATCTTAATAAAGGGCAGAACATTCTCTTACAGGGCTAATTCACTTTTTTTTTTGTCCAGGTTACCCACTAACCCATGGTAGGTCTCAAGGAGCTACTCAGCAGGTGGCAGATCCAAGAGCAAACGATCACACAGCACCAAATCAGAAGGGAGTTAAAAAAAAAATGTTGCCATTAATAGTGGTGAAAAAATACTTAGAAAAAAAGAAAATTAATGGAAACAGGCTCCCTTGATTATAATAAAAGTGTCCACTCAACACCTACTGTCAACAGCTATTAGACCTAATAAAACAGTCTAAAGGAGGGAAGGTATTATTAAAATGCAATATAAAAAAGTAGAAAAGTAGAAGTAGAAAGAATGAAAGAAAGAAAGAAAAAAAGAAACGACAGACAGATAAAAGGATGGATGGATGGATGGATGGATGGATGGATGGATGGATGGATGGAT
>NW_015151401.1:63175-66236 GCF_000732505.1 Cyprinodon variegatus | reverse complement strand
ATTTTTCTCTAGTGGCTTCAGATCAGGTCTTGGACATTTCACATGCAACATCCCATTAAGAGACTTTCCATGGCTTTCTATTTCAAAAGTCTATAATGGTGAATTGTATGATGGGGAATAATAAGGTCAGAGCTGTTTGTAGCCTATTTTGATCATTTAAATAAAATTCTAAGAAAAGTTCATCTTTCTGTCATTATTTCCCCTCTTTGTGTCCTTTAAGCTGATCTCCAATGATGGTAATGAGCAGAAGAACCAGGCAAAAACTGGTCAAGCTCAATACAGGAGGGAGCTGATGGATCTCTGACACCTATTAGATTAAAAAGACATAAAAAGTGCTGCAAATTTCAGTTGGTTTCATCTAATAAACTGTTTTTCAATTTGTTTTTAAAATTTAAATGAAATAAAATGCTTTACATTCAACACCACTATATAAATACACAAACAGGTTTTATAAATGAGTTTCTTAATGTGAATCTCTTGGACTTGCAGGTTTCTCTGTAAAGGGGATGAATGTT
Source organism: Cyprinodon variegatus (assembly GCF_000732505.1). Taxonomy (NCBI): domain Eukaryota; kingdom Metazoa; phylum Chordata; class Actinopteri; order Cyprinodontiformes; family Cyprinodontidae; genus Cyprinodon; species Cyprinodon variegatus. The sequence goes on along the minus strand of NW_015151401.1, from coordinate 65,721 downwards.
CACATTTGTAAAACAAATATCAGAATTTGGACACATTCTTGTTTACATAATTATGTTGTGGAGTTATATTCAATGCCCATCCAGGTTGGATGCCATATTTATGTTGTGAATAACTGTCACAGTCTTACTTTTTGTTTACCTTTCATAAGTGTGTTTCATTGGTTTATTCCCTGCTTTGTGTTTCTAGATATATTTTAGTTCTCAGGTTTTTCTTTGTTGTCCTCTGTTGAACTCTTGTGTTTGTTCCTTTTCCCTTGGTGTCTTCGTTATGTCCACTCACAACTGCACCTTATCAGCCCGGCCTTTGTTCAGTCAGCTATATATAGTCTCCCATTGCTGTCACTCTTGGCTGGTTCCTTGTCGTCGCTGGTTCCTCCTCACTGTTGTCGTCTACTTCATCTTACTGCATCTTAGATCATCTTTCCTCGTCTTACCCTGGCTCCTCGTGATTGTTTTTCCCTGATGTCTCCATGGTTCTGGTTTGTGTCACATTTTAAGTTGGATTCCTTCCTCTGCTAAACTGTTTTCTCTAATTAAAACTGCAAGAAGTCACCTTTGCCTCCTTGCCTCTGCATCTGGGTCCTCAAAACCACAACCAAACTCTGACAATAACTGTTATATTCAATTCCCAGAAAGCTGTGGATTTATATTTTCTGATACTTTAAGATGTTTATTGCCCTCCCTGGTAGGAGTGGTAAATATCTTATTTAATCAGATTATTATTATTATTATTTTGGCTTTTATGTATTGTTTATGAACACACGCCCTATTAGCTGTGTGTTAGAACAATGAATGAAAGAGTGATTTGAGCTCTAATCATGGTCAAACAGTTATTTCTGCACATACATGGAATATATTCACCACAACTTTTGTTCAAAATAGAAGAGTGTATTAACAAAAAATCATTCAGCATCAAGTCAAACATATTTCAGTTTAACACTCTCAATTAAAACTAGTGAAACTGAACTAAACTAAACTAACTACTATGTACAAAGAGGAAGGGGAACATGGTTGAAAACCATATTACAGTCTAAGATGGATATTTGTGTTTAAAAGCCAAAGTTATCTGGAAAAATTAGGGATATGATCAAATTAGGTTTTTCACTAATTTAGAGAAATTGGAATGTTTGCAGACAAATTCACAATTCAAATCCACGAGGTGAATAAAACATTATTTGACCCAATGTTTTATTAAATGATTTGCTTAATCAGGAACAAATAACCTTTAGTCAAAATGATTCTTTACCCTCTTTGAAATAGCTAGCAGCTGATATACATGAGGATTCCATTAAATGACTCTGGGTCATACTAGGTAACAGTGGTGTCAAAAGTTCACACATTTGTTACTTAAGTAGAAGTATAAATATTGCAATTTAACCCTTTAAATCTAATCCAAGAATAAAACAAAACAGAAAATTACTCTTTTTTGGTTTGAATTCCTTATTTGCCCTTTTAACAAAATATGTAAAAAGAAAAAACAGAAATACATTTTTGATATTAATAATTTATTACTATGCGATAAGTCAAGATAATTTTTGTGTAGTCTTTTGCCCTCAGTTATCAGGTATATCTGATTGTGTACAATAGGATTTTATGCAAAGTTTTTAGCATTAAATTATGCAAAAGGTGTCAGACGCAAAACATTTCAGAAACCGTATTTATCAAATATGATATATTTGGCATTATAGGGTTAAAAACACTCTGGTAAAAGTTGAAGTTTCAACTTGACCTCTTTTATCAAGTAAAAGTAAAAAAGTATGTGCTCATAAAACTACTTAAAATTAAATAAAATATACATTTTATATATATATATTATTTATATAAATAAAATAAAATTAACTTTTAACAAAAACAGCTAGATGCCACTATATGAATTGAAAGCAAATTTTTTTTACTATTTTGAATAATTCTTTGAGATAGGGCCAAGGATGAGGGAGGTCTTGTTGGTCTCCGTCTCCCGATACGCTCTGGCCTGTGTTCGACCTTTCAGACATTTCAACATCTTTTTCTGAATCCAACATTGTAGCATGGCATAGACAATTCACGTTAGCAGTTTGAAGAACACCTGCTGCTTCTGATGATTTCCTTTAGCTAACCAATGAGTGTTTGCATTCTATGACTCATCCAATCACACTAGTTTTCACTAGATGTGGATGGAGCCAATGATCTGCATTGGATGGAGCACATGACGCGAAATAAATATTTATAAACATTAAAACGAAGCCGAGGGTAACGAGTAACATTTGTTTTAAAATGTAAGGAATAGAAAGTAGAGATACTTGTTTGAAAATGTAATGAGTAGAAGTCAGAAGTAGGAAGAAAAATAAGTAATGGAGTAAAGTATAGATACCTAAAAAAGTGTACTTAAGTACAGTACAAAGTATTTGTACTGTGTTACTTGACACCTCTGCTTTGTAATCGTAATGAACATGTAATGTAATGAGCATATGATGAACACATTAACACTAATATCAGTGCTTAAACCCTTTGTGAAATAAAGCTTGTCCAAGCTTCAACAACAGCACAAAACATATTACTGTAGCATA
>NW_015151401.1:59939-62271 GCF_000732505.1 Cyprinodon variegatus | reverse complement strand
AGAGCAGCAGTGGTGCCAGTGGTGGAGCACTGGGGGCTGTGACCCCCAAACTGGGAGAGTGGCTACAGCAGATTCCAGGTAAAACATCAGAGGTCTCTGTCCAGAAGAGCGCAGTCCTAGGAACAGCTAAGATACTGCGCAGAACCCTCAAACTCCCAGGCCTTTGGATGGAGGAGCCGAGCTTGAGGATATATATATATATATATATATATATATATATATATATATACATGTTTTTGCATGAACCCTTCTTCTTTACAGGATCTAATCTCAAGAACAATTTTTGCAGGAAAATCCAAAACCCTAATACAAGTTTAACGAAGACGATCCTAAGGGGTTTACACTGTTTTCCCATATTAGGGCTGGTGCCTCTACACAAAGCCACATACAGATGCAGTATGTTTGTATGTATATCCCCCAAACATTCACGTTTTTCAGTGCTGCACCTGACACAGGCTTCATGCTGTTAATGACAAAATCTTGCCTTGGCTGCGCCCCCATCACCCCCTACATCCCCTACTGACACGCTCTGAGCAATGCTTTCGGGAGAAGGACCATCCAACCTCCACAGCATCCATACTGTACACAGACCTGTCAGTGCTCTCTGCAGGGAAACAAAAAGTAAGTGGGTGTGTGACTGGAAAGCCAAAAGAAAAGAAGCTTTCTTTATGATAAAACCAAGCAAAATATTAGGTTATTTGTATCGTGTACTAGCAAGTAAATTGGTAGAATTAGGCAATATTTTCATTTTAGATCTAATGTCTTGCTAACCATATTCATATGTGAAATATTTATTTTGCAAAAAAGCAGATGCATACATTTTATTGTAAGTGGACTACATTGAGAGAGCATTCCTGGATTATTGCAGCACACTGTAATGAATACGCATATGTAGACCTGATTAAAAAAAGAAGAATTACTTCCTTGGTTATAGGGGTTTGTGTCTGTGCTATAATTACACGCTCAATAATTATAGGTTGGTTAGAAGCTGATTTCTTATTGCCAGACACATCCAGACATAACCTCGTGGTGTAAGGCCCTCTCCTTATGCTTCCCCTGCAACTCTGAGTTAAAAAACAATTACCGTGATAGATCTTCAGGGTTTGTCCTTACAGCTTAGGCAAACAACGTTGTGGGTTTATTTCCCTTATCGTGTAGGGACAGCTTTTCTCTACAGCACACAGGAAAGGGATATCCTCATGTTGTGCAACTGATTTAATTTCTTTAGTCAGGCGATTAATCTGATTGAATCATTAAAAACAAGCTTTAATTTCTTAAAAGGCAACATTACATGAGAAGAGAAAAAAGAGAAAATGGTGAAGGGCAGGGCCATGGAGATACTGAAGGTCACAACAAATAGAGGGTGACAAAATTAATAGAAGTAAAGAGGTGTTGTAACACCCTTCCCTTCCTAATCCACCAAACAAATGCACTGAATATCATTAGAGCCTCCCTAAAAACCCTGCTAGTTTAAGAAACAGAACTGAGTGCCACCAAACTAGCTAGCCTCTTCATTGTTAGCAACAATTGTCTAAAAAAAAAGTAACTAGTTATGGTTAATTGTTACTTCTCCAAAAGTATAACTGAGTTTAAATGTCAAATACTTCAGCATCAAAGTAACTACTCTAATACATAGTTAATAGGAAGTAGAGAGCCACAAGTGGGAAGCCAGCTGTCAGTGAGTGTTGAGCTAATGTGAGGAGCTTCTTTAGATTAAATTGGCTCCATACTGACATGTATAAAGACTTTGTTCCAGAAAACAATCAGAAGGGCCCCAATCAGGGGCTCTGCTCCATCATCTCTCTTCAGTCTGTGTTAAAGATGTCCTGAACATGCACCTACATCACGGCTGCTCAGCCAATCTGCTTCACGTATGCTCATCTCTCTCCTCGCTAGTCCCTCCTCGCTAGTGAAATTCTCTTCCCAGAGAAGAGAGAGTGGGCTTAAAGGGGAACGCTGTTTCTTTTATATTGGGCCCTTGATTTTACGTTATTATATAATGTTCTACTCACCCTTGAGTTTTGTGTCATTTGGAGCTGTTATGAAGGTATATTTTTTATATTTTTATATTTATATTTTTTAAAACAAAGCACTGTGTATGACGTCATCAACACGCCGGACTGGAGTTGTGACAGGCAGCCGGGGCCAGAGGCGGCTATACTCTACCCCTTATATTCATTATATTCGAATGACGTCATACACACTCCGCTTTGTTTTAAAAAATATAAATATAAAAAATATAACCATGGGTGGGGACAGTGATTTGCCTACGTGTTATGAATGCTGGCGTACCATAAAGAATAAATGATGAACAGTTTAGTTTGTGCCTTCA
>NW_015151401.1:54677-58441 GCF_000732505.1 Cyprinodon variegatus | reverse complement strand
AGCAAACCTTCATCCAAACATGGCTGTAGTGAAAGTGGAGAGGAAAACTCCCCTTTTAACCGGAAGAAACCTAGAGCAGAACCAGGCTCTGGTTAGAGCTGCCACTGATGGGCAGTGGTCACTTACCTGTGCTTCTGGCGAGAGAAGCACAGGTAAGTGACCATGATATTCTGACGGAAGATGATTATCCATGTTAGTCACTTACCTGGTTTAACAGTTTAGTCCATCTCCTTAGAGTGAGGTAGCAGTCATCTTGTTCACCTCATCTCGTTGGCAGTCCATCTGCCAACGAGATGAGGTGAGCACCGCCCAGAGTGAACCAGATGCTGCAGCCTCAGAGAACAAGCAGGAATCCAAGCTGGCTCAGCAAAACAGTTCAGAACAGGAAGGTTCAGAGATCCAGGTCCAGAGTCCGCAGGTCCAGGGTTCCAGGAGCAATCAGAGAGTTAAGGCAGATTTAGTTCCCATCTGAACGTTCATGCTGGACGTTGAGATGGGAACAGGCAAGCCCAGTAGTTGAGAGGCAGAACAAGGCATAATGTACCAGGAAAACTACGGTACTTTAAAACTAGCTCCCTCTACTGAGCCAAGAACAGGAACAGGGCACGCTCAGTGGATAAAAGACAGGACATAAACAGGAACACTTGGGCAATACTAAAAACCTCTTTCACCACTGGGCTCTGAGAATGAGAACATCAAAGTCAAACTCAAAAACACAATCTCTAAGTAAAAACTCAGAAACAAACTAAAAAAAAAACAAAGATCTGGCCCTGATAGCTGGGAATATGCCTTATATAAAGAAACAGGAGCAGGTGGATAAGATGAGTGGTAATTGGCAACCTGGAAGAGTTAGGCAGGTGAATGAAATGAGCAATAGCAATTCAACTTATAAACTAAGTATGGCCAATTTAATTTGATTACTTATTATCAACTGAAGCAATTGATTTAAGTTTTTAGAGAATATGCACCAACTAAGGACACTATATTGCTCTTGAATCAGTTTTGTTCACCGCTTGACAATCTGAGAGAGAAACCTTACATCCATTAAATCCTCTTTGCTTTCGTTTTCTTCCTGGTTCACTATATTTTATATTCTAAGCATAAAATCAGCTACTCCTTTTTCTAGATGCCTTACTGAACTTTCCCCCCCAACCTTATCAGAACTACAAAACTGTGTGAATGTTTTAAATTTGCATGACATTCTAATGTAACAAAAAGATATTTCAATGTCAGACCTTTCATTTATTTGGATCTGCAGGCAGATGCTCTAACATTACTAATTGAACCTTCTTTACCTATTCATGACAAGCCCTCTCTGCCCTGTCTGTGCAATGTCTGTTTATATAAAGAGACTGTTTAATGACCTTGCTCACTTTCACCATCTTTAAAAGCCTCTTGTGAAAACAGGAAAATTACGGCTTCCAAATGATTGGTCTCATAAATCTCTTCAAAATGAGCAGTCGGGTGTGTACTTTACAAAATGCCGTCTATCATATCAGCAGTGTAGTATCAATATAAACTTAAAATGGGAAATAATATACATTTTAAGAAAAATCCTAAAAATTTTCTTTAAATATAATTTTTCTGAGTGCTATCACTGGTGATCACTGACTATAGCAGCCCCTGTTTTGGGGTTGAAAGGGCTGAAGGGGTGGGGGGGGATAATTGCTGCTTAGTTTCCCGGTGCCTACGGGGAGGTCATTGAACACTTCTGACAGCTAATTTTAGTGGCTCAGATGAATGCATTTCCCAGCTTAATCATTTCTTCACTTTTTTTTTTCCGCCCGGACAACCAGTTTTAGTTTTCAGCAAGTCACCTGTCCCTCTGTAATTGTTCCTCTTGTTGGGTCACTGGAGTATTGCTGCTGTCTGTAATTTCTCCACCTTTAATTTCTGCATGTAATTATTGAAACCTAAGCTCTGCTGTATCAGCCTCACCTGGTAAGACTTTACTTAAGTTGCATCAGGTGCAGAACTTCTCAAATGTTACACCATCTGAGGTTTTCTCAAGGACACACTATGAAATGTTGGAGCAAGTTTAAAGACTGATCAGTTAGGAGAATGATAATTATACAGAACCACAAAAACCCTTGTTAAACATTATGCAAATGTTATACAAAAAGAGCCTATAAATATTTCAATCCAATATTATTTCAAAGTATTTCTTAGCACTTCAATTTAAAATTGTATCTTTAAATAAAATTAATAATTTTCTTGTTTTAATTTTTGTCTTTTTACTCTTTGTTTGGAACCTAAAAACCGGAAAGAGGTGGACGTCTTCAAGTCAGTGCTGTATTTTTTTTTTCTTACAACTTTAGTCAGATCATTGTGCATTGAACAATGTACAACAAAACACGACTACTTTTAGAAAACAAAACAGATCAAATCCAAAGTTCCTTAGTGTTGTGCAGGACCCTCTTCTCTTTCATGTACAGCCAGGGTATCGTCAATATACTCTAACCATAGTTTGACTGAATGCTGTGACAGTACAAAAAGAGACAGGTGAAAGTTTCACCATCCCAGGATACATATTAAAAGCTCAATAAAAGCATCTGTCCTTCACTGGATAAGTACTGTGTATGACTTTAGTGATTGAATGATGTGAGTGAAATGTGTTTATGGAATCCCTGAACAAACTGATTTATGAAGTGCTTTGGCAAATGCTGCCTTTTTTTGGAGGCTTTTAAAAACTGTAGAGGAAGAGTGGCTTCTCAGAGTAATTATTTATGTACTTAGAATGAAAAATGGGACTAAACACCAGGAGACAGATGTGCTGTTTGCTTGTCTGCTCAAAAATCTCAAGTGAAGTCTGTGAATAAGAGCCATGGCGGATTCAGAAAAGAACCAAATGTTCTATTGCAGAAACATTAAGTGTTCTGTTTTGTTCAGGTTCTGTTTTTTTGTTTTTTAATTACAACAGTCTTTCTGACGTGATCTTTTGGGGTTTCAGTTTATAAGATTCTCTTATATCTTAGTATTTCCCTGTAGTTTCCTAGCTTTTTTTTTTTTTTCATTTTTATTCTCTTAGTTAATTTGCTTGTGTTTAGGTTCTAGGTTTATTTTTTTCTATAGTATGTATATTTTTTTGCCATTCTAACCTCCTGTCGCCGCTCAGTAAGGAAGCTTAACATCCACCGAAAAGAGGAGGCTAACTCTTTAGACTGGATGAGCTTAGATGTCAGGATTGATGGCAGACAAGGGCTGGGATCTTGTTCCTGTCACTCAAAGACATTCATCAACAAAAATGTCCCAGGCTAAACCCAGTAGTCACTTAACACCATGATGATGCATTTCTTGGGGACTGAGATGATGGTTGAACATTTGAAGCAAAACCTTGGCTATATTAGAACCTCGACATCAATTTAAAAGTTTATGTAGCTAACCGTTTGTTGGTTCAGGATTTGATTCTTCCTCTAAAGAAATCTTGCACAACAGTGTACATCAATCAGTTTGTAATCCTCACCTCAACCACATAGACATTTTGAAATAGCTAGCAGGTGAACAATGTTCAGCCTTAAAGGATTGCATGGTTACTCGTAACCATGGTGTGAAATTGGCACATGCTGACACGCCAAATGCGGGGAACGTTTGCAATTGGCAAAAAAAGAGCCCCATGGTCTCGCTGCATCGAGTTTTTTCTCCTCATGCATGTGTGGATTCTCCCTCTGTACTTCGGCTTTCTCCCACAGTCCAAAACCATGACTGTTACGTTACTTAGCTTCTGTAAATTGTCCTTTGGTGTGAGCAGTGCGTATAGTTGTATG
>NW_015151401.1:53218-54302 GCF_000732505.1 Cyprinodon variegatus | reverse complement strand
CTGAAGAAGGAGAAGGATCAAAGTAGGATTTTTCTTTTTAACATTGCCAGAATTAATTTGTACTATGTATTTCACAAACCTTTTAGAAATATTAACGAGGGTTCAAACTTTTGGGAACACTAGATCAGCATGTGAGAATTGCATGAGGAAAGACATGTGCAACTAATGTAAGTTGCATAGTTTTTTCTCCTTGTTTTGTTTTTGGTAGAATACCTAAGGCTGAGTGAATCCTGGGAAAATGAATAGTAGGTGGCTCTTACCTTGTGGCTGAGAAAATCCCGCGTACATTTAGACAAACCTTGTGTTTTTAGAATCTGTAAGTTTTCTGGTCTCATTAGACAAGGATTTTTTTGTGTCAAAGCCCCCTGATGAAGAGCTGAGAACGAGTTTTGCTTGAACAGCATTTAGTGGAGGTTGTTTGACCTAAATTCAGCTTCTTGTGTTTTTGTTTTTGTTGTTGTAATATTTATAGAAATGGTTAGACTAAACAATATAGGGAAAAAAATCTACTCATTCTCAGATACCATAGTTTTGGACTTAAGTTGTTCATATTAAACATTTAAGTGTCAGAAAAAAAAGAAATCTGTAAAGAGATATTTCTTTTACTGCAAATTAAGCTTAAACAATATAACTGTATTTTGTTCTCTTTTTAATTCAACATGTTGTAGTTTGATTTATATTGGTCAATCATTCACAGAATATTTCTATATTGCTCCTTTCTTAAACATTTAAGCATCTGCCACACAAAAGGTGTTTGCCTGACCCTGTTCAAGCGTGGCGATATGAAACAGTGATGACAGCTATTCACTTACTGGCTTCACTGATTCCATATTGCTTGAAGTTTACCAGTGATGGTGATAGATTGCTCATACTGCCACCTGTTAAACATGGTACTAGGGGGGAATTCCACAGATGGTTCGCTATCATAACCCAACTGTTTTGTCAGATTAAAAGCAAGCTATCATTATGCTTTACTTGCTCTACTTCTTTTAATTTTCTTATTTAGTAGAAATACCCTTCACCTTGTTCCTGTAGTAGATTATCATGAAAATAAAGCAACCGTGTCTTTCTGGAACTAGTTTCT
>NW_015151401.1:50129-51453 GCF_000732505.1 Cyprinodon variegatus | reverse complement strand
GTGTGTGTGTGTGTGTGTGTGTGAAGTTACCCAGAAACTGGTATTTATTCGTTACTTGCAACATCAGTTTATTTGTCTGTAACTTCTATACCTTCACACAATGATATTTGCAGAAGGAACAGACAGCGCATTTCAGATGGTGCAGGTATTATCAGAAGTTGTATCACCTTTTACAGTGATGCTAATGCTATCTACAGGATTAACGACTTCTCTGTTGAATTAGAAAGTTTCCTTTGTTACAACTAAAATGCAAGCATGAGAACCTTGTCTTTGCAGAATAGAATATCTGTTGATTTTGTACCAGTAGAAGAGGGAGGTGTATGTCACATAAGGAGCAGTGTTGTAAATGTATTACTGATGTTTCTGACGAGATGGGTAACATACACACTCAGCTACAGTCCTTGCTGAACAGACAGAAACAGGAAACACAGGATCAAGTTGGAAACATTGGCAGTGGTTTACTTCTGGTGGCTGGACTGCTTTGTTAGCAAAAAAAAGGGAATGTTTTGTTTTGTTTTTTCTCCTCTCCACTACTCTCTCTAAAATCAGTAAATCCCCACCTTATTACCGTATTTTCATGACTATAAGGCGCTTATAAACGTCTTTTTTTCCCCCTCAAAATGTGCGGTGCACCCGTGCGGTGCGCCCTATCTGCAGACGTTGTTGAGACCACCATGAGAACGTTAAAGGGGGAAGTGTGGTCGTCGATTGTGTATAAAAGAACAGGCATGTGCTTTATGCAGAACATTGTTGTCTTAACAACCCTGAAAATGGCAAAGAGACACGCCTATGAGTGCAATTTTTACATCCAGACCAGGACTACAGTAGCTCAGCAAAGTCCGGCTGATTATAAAGAAAAGCTGGCAAGCTTCCACTCCTTCTGCAGCAAACGCATCACCGACAAACGCATCCAGCCAAGCCACATCACCAACATTGACGAGGTGCCGCTCACTTTCGACATCCCGGTGAATCCCACGGTGGAGAAGAAGGGGACCAGCACGGTAGCGATACACACAACGGGGTATGAAAAGGCGTAATTTACTGTTGTGGTTGGCTGCCACGCAAATGGACAGAAACTGCCACCTATGGTGATTTTTAAAAGAAAGACTTTGCCTAAAGAGACTTTTCCAGCTGCAGTCGTTATTAAGGCAAATGAAAAGGGCTGGATGGATGAGGAGATGATGAAAGCGTGGCTGAGTGAGGTGTGTGTAAGGAGACCAGGTGTTTTTTTCCACGCATCACCATCGCTGTTAATCTGTGACTCCATGAGTGCCCATCACGTAGCTGATGAGAAAAACATGGTGAAACAAATGGACGCTGTGCT
>NW_015151401.1:44797-49315 GCF_000732505.1 Cyprinodon variegatus | reverse complement strand
ATTTTTCTTTAATTTATTTTGATTGTTATTGCTCCAATCACTTCTCGTTTTTTTTTTTTTTTTTACTTAAGCTTATATATGTTTTTGCTATTTTTCTTAATTAGTATATCACTTAAGCGACTGTCCTTACTCACACTTATTTTTCTTCTTTGCTATAAACAGGGAGGTCTGTGTCTTGAAAAAAAACAAAAAAAAACACAAAACAATTTCATCACCCTGTTCTTTGAGTTCTTTTTTAGTATAAGTTTTAAGGGATTTTTGTAATTAGAACAGAAGAATATATTGGAAAATGGTAATATATATATATATATATGTATATCTTATATGAATATGTTAATAATGTGTATTATTATGTAAATATGTCAGCATCATTTCCCTTGTAAGCCCTGCATACCTGCAGTAGTTGAGCCCACATTGTAAATCCAGTAATATTGAAAGGTCAGACAGCAGGGTGAAAATGTCACGACTTGTTTTTCTATACATTCAGCCGTTTTTTTTTGTTTTGTTTTTTTTTGGATTTTTGTTTCTGTGCATTGAGCAGTCTTTCTGCTGTGGATAGGAGTTGTGTTTTTTTTTTACAGAAAACAGATGGAAAGTATCTAAAATATCATGTTTCTGAGCTGTGCTTCTCTAATTGTTCAGACTGACAGGGCCCTAGAAATATATTAGGTAAATATATACTTTAGAATAGAACTACAAAAATAATACTAAAAATAATTGAAGTTTTCACATTGGAGAAATTTACCTCTGCATTTAACCCCTTGGGGAACAATGGGGTGCCACTGTGCGGTGCCCGGGGAGCAGTGTGGGGTTAAAGGTTTTGCCCAGGGACCCAGAGTGCAGGCTGTGGGTTTGGAACCGAGTACTAACCAACTAACTTTCTCAGAACACAAGCTCACTGCTTTAACCACCAGGCCAACACTCCCTACAAAGACAGAGATTAATCTCTCTCTCTCTTTTTTTTTTTTTTTTTATAAAACAGTGTCTACTGTCTTTCTTGAGCAATTGTTATGACAGAACATATCGGGATTTTGCTGAGTAATTAAGTTATTAATTATAAATCATTTTCCTTGCAGTTATCTAATGCTAAAGGCATATTGGTGGATGCTCTTTTTCTGGGTGGAGAGGAGAAATTGTTAATAGTTAATAAGCCTTCCCTCTCTGGAGCTGATACAGGGTTGTGTATGTGAATTTTTTTTTTTTTTAAAGTGGAGATGGTGGGTCTTTTCAAAAATTCTTGAAAATCCTCCACTATACCTTTAAATAAAGCCAGTTTAAACATGTTGCTTCCACATTGTAGAGTTTTCAATTTGCATATTTTACTACTGATTATCCTTTTAGGTCTGTTCTTTCTGCAACATATAAAATGGAGATTTTACATCTGTCTATCTGTGGGGGCCCAACCTTTTACTCGAGAGGATCACGTCTTATAAATTGACCACCAGGACAGCTTTTAGGTAGTGTTTGACTGCAAAGAGGAGTTTGGTGTTGGAGGTGGGCTGGTTGTTTGGTTTCAAGAACATGAAATGCTCTGTGATAGGAATATGAAATAGGTGAAAGAGAAAAAAAGCTTCACATTGATAATCCATATTAAATGATGAGATTTAATAACTGGTCTTAACCATTTACCCAGATTAAGAGAGCTGTCGAGAAAGACATTATCAACAGCAAAGTTAATATGAGTTGCTGAAGGATAATAAATATCAATTGAACTAAGAGGAAGGATTATATTATAAATGCCAAATTACTTTGGTCTTATTTCATAATGATTAGGAAAGGTTATTGCCAAAAAGGTTTTATTTTCAAGACAGTCAGTGTTGTATTACTGTTGTTTAAGTCAACTGGCTGATAGGTCTTGATTTGTAAGCAAAAAACTAAAACAAGACAAAAAACTGTTGTTTGTAACAAGTAAAACTAAGGTAGACCTGAAGAGAATCATGCATTAAAGAGGCCTGCTAAGAATTAAAGAAACTTCTGTCTCCTTTTAGAAGGAAAGGTTCATTTCTGTGAATTATTGTTAAAGGCAGGACAGAGCAATTCTAATTAAAAAGCTTTCCATTCTGATGATGATATAAGAATGATGATGATAACAAAAATCTATATGAATGTAAATATGCTAAATATATTAAAATATAACTGAGGACTTTGGGACAAAAAATGATTAATTCTTGGATTTGCAAAGATATGAGAAAATTAGAAATGTATTTTAATTATTTTAAAAGTCTGAGTATGGAAAAAGGATGCTCTATAGTCTCCTCTCTAAAAGATTCAAATCATAAATTCTGAAAATAAAAGTTTTCGAGTGTTACTAATAATGTTCTGTTTGCCTGATCATGACCTGTTTTTGTATTCTAACTTTTGAGCCTTCGTGCCCCTGTCTGACCTGTCTGCCTAACCTGTCTTTGGACTCCTTTTGGATTCTTCTGTTGACTCAACCTGGATCTGCCTCTTGACCTCGCCCTGTGGATTATCCTGCATTCCTCCGATCTTCAGATCTGTTAGTTCTGCAGCCTTCTAGGTTTCTGTGTCTTGAATCATCCTTGTTATATGGGCATGGACTGAACTGTCAAAACAGGTTAGGGACCCGCACGTTCAAAATCATCCTCCATCAGATTATGGTTGATTATCGTCACAATCCTGTGTTTCTCTCCTTTAGACGTTCCTGTCTTAGACGCCCCAGCCACTGCTACAGCAGATCCGCAACATGTTTTTAAATAAACGCTTTGAAGTTATCCCACTGGGTCCTTCTGTTCTGAGTCATTACAGAGACATGGAAAACAACTGGATAGTAGATTAAAAAGTCGCACACTGACGGTGTGTTCAGGCCTTTTTAATGCTGGGCCAGCATAGGGCAGGCCTATGCTGTAGGCAGCCATATGACAAAAGGCTACACTTTTGGACACACCCCCAAAACACAGAAAAACAGGAATGTTAAAAACCAAATGTACTTCTAGTGCCAAAGCGTAATCATAAAGGATTTGGAGACTTTTTACAGCTGTAGAACAATAAATGATATGTATATTGTGTTTAGAAGATCATTGGAGAATTGTTTTTAAATGGTCTTTGATCAATTAAAGGTAAATAGTCACATTATATACCTATATGCCAAAAAGACCAAAATCAGGTTAATCATGATAAAATAAGGCTTTATACTCTAAGCATCTGTCTTGATAGTGTTTTGATCTTTTTTGAACCTAAATGGTTCTCTCTGTTGTGAGAGAGCTGAGGTAAATGGCATAGCCCTTGATTTACTGATTTGTCGAAGTTTATAGTCTCCTTGATGGTCATGCAATCAAGATCATGACAGAAAGAATGAAATCCTGGATGCAAGTGACTGAAATAAGCTTTGTCTACAGTGCGGTTGAGCACTGCCTCCAAGATAGGGCAAGGAGCCGGGAAAGGGTAGCTTTAGAAATCCTTTTCTTCTCTCCTGGAACTTTAAAGTCTAAAGAGCAAAATCTACCTAAGAAAAAATCCCTGTAAATGGCTTATGACTATGGCTTATTCAACAGTCAGTTGTAAGCATCTATGAAATAAGGTAAAAGTCTTCTCCTGAACAAGTTGTGCAGCAGCTTATGGCAGACTACATGTTCAGGTATTTTTTCCCCACAAAGCATTTCAGCTCCTTTGACTCCACATTGGTCACTCCATCGGACACAAAAACACTCAGAGGCCGGGCCTTTCTCTGTTAGCCATCTGACATGTTCTCCACAAGTAGGATTTTTACTTTTCCTGCTGTATCATTAAAGCAAACCTGCTTCCTGTTTGTTTATGAGGGGATATGGCACAATTTAACACACTCATGCAGACCTCAGGTACAGTTGTGTTGGTGTGCAGATCCCCATGAAATCACACAAACAGACAGATATGTTTTTAATTGACTGTAAAAACCAGTATGCAAACACTTCTCTTGTTAGCTGATGCTTGTATCGTTTGTTGGAAGCAGCTTAATGATGATAACAAAACACAGAAAGACCTGAAGCTTGTTTGTGGTATTAAGTGAGAGCACCTTGAGTGCAAGTAAATGTAGCAGGAGGGAAGTGTAAGGAAAAGATAAGGAATGCACATATATTAGCATTAATTTGTTTGAGTATTAGCATGCAAACAAACTGTATGTGTGAGTGGATGCGTTCAATGAAACGGACAGGATAAAAGCTTATCAGTATGTGGAAGCCATTATCTGACCTTATACTGTATGCTTTGCTTCTTTCAACATCCTAATTCCTTCTATAAGCCTACTAACGATTTTCAGTTGTATAGCAGTTTCTCCATTTTGACCAAAATCTTTGCAAAAAAAAAAATATATATATATAAGAATATAAGTTTTTTTACCTTGACAGAAGCCTTGCTTGCAGCCCAGTCTATTAATTAATGAATGGCTTTAATCCTCAGCGGAATGCAATAAAATAACAAATGTACGCAAATGTATCTTGAAACAACTTATATAAAACTGAGATGTTGGACTATACGTTTTGATTAATATCAGCCAAACTGTAGTGACACTTTTTTTTTTTTTTT
>NW_015151401.1:41939-43573 GCF_000732505.1 Cyprinodon variegatus | reverse complement strand
TTGATTAATATCAGCCAAACTGTAGTGACACTTTTTTTTTTTTTTTATGAAACCCTAACATGCATTGAATTACAATAAATTCTGAAAACAGAGTAAAGACACAGGCAGGAGTTCATTCTCCTCTGCACTCTTCTGCCTATGTGTAAACCTGTTTCTGTGTCCTCATATAACCTTTTGGTACTTTCGGGGTGAAACCAACCAGAGAAAGTAAACTGACTGTGATTACCTACTTTTCAGGAAATCCTGCATCTAAAAAGAACTGTTTTCCTCTTAGTTCCAGCTCGTAAGGTTACTAACATGAGCAGTATTATGCTGTTCTTTTGGCAGAATTCTGACTTTATATTGTCAGCTGTCACACACTGAATTGAATTATGAAGCAGTAAAAGTAAATCATGTGTTTCTTTTTCTTCTTTATTCAGTTTGTCTTGTCCCTAATGTGTTGCATAGATTTTATCATAAATGGGATGTTTTTATATAGTACCTTTTAAAGTCAAGTGATTGCAGAGGACTTTACAAAATATTCACTAATTCACCATTCATACACAAATTTTTTGCATTAGAGCCACAGCTGCCCTGTAGCACACTGACAGAACTGAGGCTGGACGGGGCCGCCTTTGCAGCTGCTTTTTGTGTCTCTGCTTCTGTCTCCTTGAACCCCGTCGTCTTCAGCAGATGGCCGCTCACACTGAGCCTGGTTCTGCTGGAGGTTTCTTCCTGTTAAAAAGGGAGTTTTTCCTCTCCACTGTCGCTACACGCATAGGGTGACCAAACGTCCGTATTTCCCAGGACATATCCATATTTCACGTCCTGTCCCGGGCGTCCCGAGTTTTTTTTAGAAAGTGAGGAAATGTCCTGATATTTTAAATTACCTTAATTGGACCATTAAATTTACAGCTGTGTTCACTGCGCACGACGCTGCGTCAGTGCGGGCAGCCCTGTTCTTAATCAGAATATAGATAGTGTGGCTGTCAGCACGCCAACAACATGCAAAAGCGCAAATGTATGTTTACCGACGATTTACAAAAGAGTTTCCCCGCTTTCAGACCGGGTCGAGACAAACGGGAGGCCTTGTGCACAGTGTGCAAAGCAGGGACATATGTCTCGGTGTCCAATGGAGGTGCAAGGAATCTGAAAAGCCACCTGGACACCAAAAGTAAAGATAGTCTATTGATATGTTTGTTCGCTTTGGTACATTTTGAATAATTTTTGCTACACAAGAGGTATTTTTTGTTAATTAGCTCATTTGTTCATTTGTTTTTTCCAATAGCCTACAGAACAGACATTATTTCGTTCATTGCTGAGGCTGAGTGTCATCTGTTATTGGGAGTTGAGAGTTATTGTTAACTTTTATTGTTAAGTGAGGGATGTTTAGATGACACATTATTTCTTTCATTGTGCTATAATAAACACATTTTGAATTAAATTATCGTTTGTTATTGGAGTTATTGCTGTTGACTTTTACTGAAAAGCATGTTTTAATAAATCAACTGTAAATATCATGTTGAGTGCATGCCACAGACATGGGAACCCCCCCCGGCTATAAGGTGTCCTGGTTTTCCCTATACAAGCATGCTTAGTGTGAGGGATTGCATTTCAGTCAATAGCTACGTTTACATGCACAAAATTTCCCCGAT
>NW_015151401.1:31429-38381 GCF_000732505.1 Cyprinodon variegatus | reverse complement strand
AGAAACATCAGTGAAGAAAATGTCCCCTCTGCAAAACTGTAGGTTTCCTCTACCTGGAATCAGGAATCTAATAAAACCAATCCTGTTTTCTGTGTCAACAAGACAGAAGAGCTGTGCCAAAGGAGGACACAGATATTGTTTACTTTCATGAAGTTGATCTGATCTAAATACCCATTGTTAAACACGAGGCCTTTTTCATAAAAACTGAAGTTAGAAATATATGATCAGAGATAAAGACAGGCTTGACCTAGTCTGATCAGTGCAAACTGACAACTACTAATTATTTAGCATTAAAAGGAATCTACACAGAGCTGCACAGTGGTACAGTTTGCTAAAATATTGATGTGATTTACAATAACTTCTGACTGACATGAAATTTTGTCATTTTGTCATTTTGAAATGTAAAATGCACTCAACTGATGGCCCGGGGTAATTAGACCCACACCTTACATGCAACCCTGTATTCTAAAATGCATAGATAAATAAATGTATTGTATGTTTATGTAAATAATTATGTTTTTTTAAGAATGTAAAAAAAAAAAAAGTAAATGTGAAGTAAAAAAAATGTAGATGCAATGGGCTTTCTACTAAGCCAGACTCCCTCTGTACTCAGATTGTTTTTTTTATGAGTTACTGTTAAAGAAGAGTTTTTCTTTCTGCCGTTGGCCGTCGGACTGGAAATCACAGACGTTTTTGTTATCCTGTCTGCAAAGAAATACATGAACATTTCAGTGTCTCAGTAAAGAGGCAGAAACACTTTTTCTGTAATGTTCAACATTACATAAATAAAAAACTACAGCTCTATATAGGTTAATATGAAATATTCCACAAAATTAATAAATTTCTACATTAAATTATGAAAAATTTGTTTCTTAGTTTATTTTGTCATCCTTTTACTTCAAGATTTATTTGTTAAGTTTCATCTATTTTCAGTGCCTGCCTATAAAGATAGGTTTTTTGTTCTGCTTATTTAATAAGAAGTAGTTATTTACATAAAATATATAAATATTTAATTCAAGATTTATTAATTTAAAAATAAATTCATTTATTTTTTATTTTGTTTGTTTGACATGAAAAATAAAATTACTTGACAAAATATTGATTTAATTGTTTACAAATAAATCTTGAAATAAATACATAAAGAAAAAGAAATATGAATTAGAAAAAAATCGATAAAATTTATAATTTGTATTTTGTTTTCTTTTACAGGTAGATTATGTTGATTTGATGGAGTATTTATCAATAGTTTATTGATAACAGTATTTGTTTATTTAATTTTGAATGAAACGGTTCTCTAAAAATTCATAACATGCTCAAAATCCAGTTAGCAATTTATCGCTTATCGAGCTCCATGTGTCATGATCGGTTCTCTAATGGAGACCCAAAGATGCAGAACACCACTGACGGACACAGNTATATCAATGTTAGGTAAGAGGTAGGAATACTATTTTCACAATAAAAAAAAGCAGTTTATCCAGCTTTAGTAATTTAAACCCTCTGTGTATTCTACAGTTTAGTAGAATTTGTGTGAAAAAGATATTTGTACAATGTCTATCAAACAAGAACTTAGTTTATCTTCTAAGAACCAAGACTTGGTTGAAGGTTCAGCAACTGATCCCAGCCTACCTGAAGCCCAAACTGAGAACTTTTGCTTAAAAAAGGCTTGCTGTTTGTGCAATTGTGTCGAAATTGAGCAAAGATACGGTATGGCTCTGATCCAAAATAATCCAAATGCAAAACGTTTATTGCTTAAGTGAAGAACTCTGCCTTTAGATAAAACCCCTTCATTTACCAAATGCACTTGTTACTATAATGCCACAGGCTCTGCTTTGGCCAAAACCGCTGTTCTCTGAGTAGCAGACAGGAAGCTTCTGTGTGAAACCAAATACTCTCTGTCAGGTTGGTGCTACAACCACTCAAACTCAGCCAATTACATGACCCAATCAATGGGACTTACAGTTTAGGCCTGGGAAGAGTCAATTTTAAGCAAGTGCTCAAGTCAGCTAGTACCACCTTTATCTCTGAAAAGGAGACCAGCCAGCCCGCTTGCTGCAGAGCCATTGCCACTTAAAAGCGCCCAAGCATTTCAAAAAATTCAAATGAAAAATCCTGTTTCAGTGGCTCTAATGTTTGTCAGAATTTCCCCAGGCAGCAGCCAAATAGGCTCCCCGCAAAACCGAAAATACTCAGTTAGGTTGGGGATACATCTTCTCAAACTCAGATGGCTACATTACCCAAAGGGCCAGAATTACAATTTGAGCCCAAAGAAAAGTCGTCCTTTGAGTGGATACGAGCAGCAAGTGTTTCATTTACCTGAGAGAATGGGTAATCAGCTTGCAGAAGTCTCTCTTGCAGAGCCAGTGTCACCAACAAAGCGCCCAAGGATTTCAGAAAAATTTAATGAAAGATCAGCTTTTGATGCTTCTGATGTTAGAGTTTTTCAAAGCAGCCAAAGATGGCAAGTCAAGATGTTGCTGTACATCCCCCAACCAAGCCAATGCTGCCACCCATCAGCTCCAAGAGTTCCTCCAAGCAGCAGACATTGCAGAAATCCTGGAAATGTGTGAGAGCAACCCAACCTCCTACAGACAATCGTCAAAAGCAAACACTAGCTTTAAAATATTTAAGCCATTTAAAACGCTCTGGCCAGGAAGAGTCCCCCCAGGAATCTTCTGACTACAAAAGTTCGCCAGTGGAGAGAACATCAAATCTGTCCTTGATCACATGAAGACAACCCAGCCTCCTACAGACAATCGGCTAAACCAAACAAACCAAAGAGTCCCACCAACAATCTACTACCTCCAACAGTTCTCCAGTGAAGCAGACATAAAACCTGTCCTTTAATCAGGTTAAAACAACGTAGCCTTCCACATGCAGTCATACTGACCCAAAACTGCCTGTGAAAAAATTTAAGGTGTGGACAAAACCCCACGTATAACCAACCCCCCCCAACAACCTACTACCTCCAAGAGTTCCCCAGTGAAGCAGACATCAAGCTTGCCTCCACAAACCAAGGCGAGAAACATACTGGGTTCTAATTGGACCACAGAGCCAACCCCAATAAAAAAACAAACACAGAGGCTCACTATGAACCAAGAAAAATGGGTAAAGAATATAAAAAAAACTCTTCAATGACTGAAAGAAACATCAGTGAAGAAAATGTCCCCTCTGCAAAACTGTAGGTTTCCTCTACCTGGAATCAGGAATCTAATAAAACCAATCCTGTTTTCTGTGTCAACAAGACAGAAGAGCTGTGCCAAAGGAGGACACAGATATTGTTTACTTTCATGAAGTTGATCTGATCTAAATACCCATTGTTAAACACGAGGCCTTTTTCATAAAAACTGAAGTTAGAAATATATGATCAGAGATAAAGACAGGCTTGACCTAGTCTGATCAGTGCAAACTGACAACTACTAATTATTTAGCATTAAAAGGAATCTACACAGAGCTGCACAGTGGTACAGTTTGCTAAAATATTGATGTGATTTACAATAACTTCTGACTGACATGAAATTTTGTAATTTTGTCATTTTGAAATGTAAAATGCACACAACTGATGAAATGTTGTTTTGGGCTAAAACTCAAATGGGGAATTAAGATCCTTTGATTTTTTTGTGAAGTAATTTATAGCACTGGCGTAACTTTCTGAAGGACTGGTGTGGACATACCCACCAACTTTGGTATGGAGGGGACAGTCCACGCCAATACTTTCCGCTTTCTTTCCCCCTTTCCACTGATATACTTTAGCCAACAGTAACTGGGGTTAGGTGCAGCTGTCTGTGTTCAGAGTGTTTTGAGTCTGTTTTTTCCTCACTCTCCCACTGCTAGCAAGTCCCACCTCTTTAAATATCATTGGATCTGTCATTTTGGGACATAATATTATTTGTGGTCGCTATTTACTGTGTACAAAGTAGCTACATGGTTGGAGGAGTGACACCGCAGCTTACAGTGAATTTTAACAGGCAGCTACTTCGATATTGCTAGGATTCCAGTTTGTGTGGGTTGTTTTTGTGTTTTCCTTCTCTCCACCACCAGATGGGGCCCTGTTCTTGTTGGGCCTCCTTGCACAGCTGCAACTCATTGGGTCATTACCAGAGGATTATTTGAGCAGCAGGCTGTCACTACCTCGAGGCCAGAGTGTTTGACAGTATTGGGTACTCTAGCCAAACTGAGATTAGCAGAGTCTAACCTTAGCATTGCCTCTCTGAGTCTAAACTTGCTTTGTCTTTGTTCTTTGGAAGGAAACATTCCTGTATCACTGGATAAGCCTGGACCTTCTACCCCCCTGGAAGGATTAACCGAGTCACACTGAGCAAGGGGAAACCTCCACATGATCCGTTAGAGTCCACTTCTCGAAAACCAAGTGACAGTCCGCTCCTTTACTCCTCTGGGTCCAAAGTTAGTCTGCCTGTCTGCTCTCCAAGGAGTTCATTCTTCACTGGATCCAAGGAATTACCACGAGCCCCCCAAAATGTGAGTGCTTCTCAAGCAATATACAAGCTTTGTCTTTTTTCCCACGGTCCCTGAACTGATCATTGTGATCTCCCCTTCAGAGTTTCCGGTTCCGGTTCACCAGTCCGCTGAGGTCCAACAGTATTACCCAGCAGAATATCTCTCTCCATCGTTGTTTTGCTAACCCTCAATAAACCAGTTAACTTTTACCCTTGGTCTCTGAGTGGATCTCTGCATGTTTTTTTTTTTTTTCAGTCAATATATTAAACAGTTTAGTCCATTTTTTCTTACCACTGTTTAACTGAGGTTTTTTCCTCAGTGGTTTCCAACATCATTAACTTGAATATATGTTTAGAATTTATTCTCAGAGGATTAATCATTACATATATCTACTCCTCTACGAGAAAGAAGGTAATTTAAAATCTGGCAAGCCTCTGTGTCCAGTTGGCCACATTTTGAGCTTGGAAAAATGTAGCTGCTAATAATAACATTCCCACAGTAACACATATATATGTTCCAGCCCTTGTAATGGTAAGAGTAGTAAGATTATGTATGGATAATCTAACCAACCTACTTACATCAGAGTAACTGTGAGCAAACAGTGTTTAAATGTTTTGGGAATTTTTTCAACATGCATGGATCTCACAGAATACACATTTTATAGTCTCTTGTAAACCACACTCAGTCTGGATCCATCAGATGGCATAGAAATTAAATGAGGCCAGAGATGCATGCAAGCTAAGAAAAAAACAAATCAATGTAGATTTGTCCTGATATTTTGCATGTAATTTTCCTGTATATAGTTTTGCCATTTTTTAAGCAATAATATCCCAATAAAACATCACCTTTCAGTTCTCGAGGAGTATCATCCCACTTTAATATTTTGCTGTTGATTGGAGCAGCAGACTCATCACATACCGATGGGTGACAGTGCTTGGAGTCAGCTTCCTCTCACAGTTCAAAGACCTGACTACTACAGTGTGTGTGTAATTCTCTTGTCTAGACATCAGAGTTAAGAGCATTTTTCCATTTTCACCATTGCATTAAGGGCTGATTTTTGTACAGTTAGGACATTTTGTCAATCCACAGCTACAGTATTTTGCTAACTGTAAGGTTTAAAGTGAATGTGTCAATTGAGTTTCCAACATAAAGGAAAAGGGAGACAGGTGTGTATGGCTCTTAGTCTGTGTGTTTCCCTTATACTGGCTACCTTGTCCAGGATATACTTCTCTTTTTTTCCCACCAGAAAACTGGTAAGTAAATATTGGACAGGTTTTTCCTTGGAATATAACTTAACTATGCCGTGCTCTGAAGAATCTTCTTGACTTGCATTTCTAATAAAAAATTAAAACACAAATCTCAAAAAATCAATCTTTATAGCTATCTAAGGCAATACATATGTTGAGCTCAGTTAGGGTCTGCCTTTTCGGTAAACATAAACACTCTTATGAATCAATTTTTTTTTTCTTTGTAGATTCTGCAGTTATTTAATGTCAGAGTGATGTATAACACCAGTGTTCAGAGTAGCAGGCAAATAATCCCATCTTATGACTGGTGACATCTCATTATCAGATTTTGAGCACATTGGATAAAGCATCAGGCTTACACCATCAGCTTCTGTGCTGCTTAGTTCCATTTCCACTGCGCCAAACACAGCTCTGAATCTATTACCTTCACTGCGCACTGACTCACTGAGCTTAATAGCACATGCCAGAGAGCGCTAGGTTAATGTCAGCAAACGACTTTAAATAAGGGAGCAAAAACAACTTTATTGTTTCTCTAAATGTCCCTGACTCTTGGTTTTCTCTGAGTATGAGAAGAAATAACGTGGAGCCAATTGGCTCTCAGACATTGATTGTCTGAGTACCAAGGATTGGATGATGAGTTGGAAAGAAATACTTGCCTGGCAGAAAAAACAAAAACACTCAATTCAGAAACACCAACAGCTCAGCTCATGGTTACAAAACCATGCAAATTTAAAAGGAGACTCCCTTAGCTAGTGGAATAAATTGGGAATGCATGTGTTTGTTTCTGGGTGTGTTTGTTATGGCTACCTCGGTACAGTTGTGTGGATGCCCAGAAGGTCTGAGGAGGATAAATGGAACCAATTACTAGTACTTCACCAGTCATTGTAGCTATCGCCTTGGCCACATGGTGCCATGACAACAGGTACACAAGGAAGTCTCTACACATTTCAAAGACTTTAAAAAAGCTCACTGAAAACAAGTCTGCTGTTAGACTGTCTTCATCTGTCAACCATAGTCATGCTTTTGTATTGTCTGCTGTTAAATCAGTTGATAATTACATTTAAGATCTCATACTCAGGCAAATTCATCCAAACATTTAAAACAGCGTATTGGTCTGGGAATTATTGAATATTTTCTAATTAAATTGAACCTGGGAAACAAATCCGAGACCATGGTCTTGAGCCAGAAAAGGGTAGAGTGCCTTCTCTGGGTTGGGGAGGATGTACTGCCCCTAGTGGAGGAGTTTAAGT
>NW_015151401.1:24224-31284 GCF_000732505.1 Cyprinodon variegatus | reverse complement strand
TAGATAGATAGATAGATAGATAGATAGATAGATAGATAGATAGATAGATAGATAGATAGATAGATAGATAGATAGATAGATAGATAGATTACTGTCATGTTGGAATGCCGACCACAGGCTCTAGTTTTTTTTTTGTTATGTCTAATAATACTTTTTTCGAAGGCACTGTATAATAACCTCTGATCATTCTGTGTAAAACTTGTCAGAATAAGTAAACATTGATGTTGTGAATTAATTAAAAACTGTGAAGTTTTTCACTCAGTACTTATGGTGTGAAAACATTTCTCTCCTCTCTATTGACTAACCTAGAGCAGTAGCTGAGATAGAGATAATAAAACAGTATATGCTTCCACAGTCAATTACAATCCTGTCCTGTCCCACAACCTGTGCTTATTATCACTTGCTCATCTCAGCTCTATCTAAATGATTACTCAGGCTGAGTAAATAAAGATATCTCTTACCTGAAGGTGAGTAGCAGGAGGTGTGCACCAGTGGTGTGACCACTCGGGGTTGCTGTTTCAGTAAAAGATAAGATGTGTTTTTTCTGATGAACCTGAATGCATCGCTCTCCGTCTTCAATTTTCATTTTCATCCGGTGGACTTCTTATGCCTATTGGTACATTTAAAGGCAGACCAAGAGCAAAATATTCTTTAAGAAATAAATGTTGAAAGCTAATAGTTTCACCTTACTTCTTATAAACCACTAGAGCAGTTGGCTCAAATTCAAAACCTTAAGGAATGGTGGCTATATAATACCGCACAAAAAGATAGTTATAGAATGCATTTACCTTTACAAACTTATAGATAACCTAGTTTAGCTGACATTGCAGAGAAAGGCTTCAGAATAGTGCTTTGTAAATTGGTCCAAATAGGAGTGGGTAGCCTCAGATGAGTCAGGGTCACCATGCTTATTCCCATCCACCTCTGAGAACATTTTGATTTGATTTGATTTCATGTTATCCCGGTCCGAATTCTGCTGAGGCAGAAGTCACGTTTTTGACAAATACAGCATAGCGAGTGCTCTGCCTCACTTGCCAAGTACGAATATTACTGGCTTTTGCTTTTGCCTGGCCTAAATACATGTTTTACAGTATGCTAAATAAAAACAAGAACGTACATCATCATATTGTTTAACAATTTATTTTGCTTGCTTGATTAAAAACTGACTGGAAAAACAAAAAACAAAAACATCTTACACATAATTTCCATTGAATAGAGATGTAAAAACTGTGTTTTTACCTTATCTAATCACTAAAAGACGGGGTATGCCGCTCTGACCCGCTGTCAAACTAATTGCCCCTTTCTTTCAATGAAGGAGACAGTAATTGTGATGTAGATCTCTGTTTTTAACATTATCCAGCATTCAATGGTGGGAGATACAGTGTAGTGTACCTTTACAAAGATGGTTAAATCTGTGCATCTGAGTTTATCTTAAGGAGATGTTGATAGATGGGCCATTTTACAGATGCAGTGTCACAATTGGAAACATCTTGAAAGAAAAGGCCTCTTTTCTTAAATAACTTTTCACGTATGTAATTTCTAAGGTACACAAACAGAACTGCATAAAGTTAGTTTTGTGTCCTTGTGCCGTTAAAGAGTGTAGATAATCCCAAACTGCACTGAAGAATGAACAAATGCATCCTCTAGTGGAGGAGGATAGTAACTGAAGTCACTGAAGTGACTGAACTTTAAAACCAGGTTAGTGACTCCACGCTCATTCCATCCTCCACCTGATAGACGTTTGCTGAGTTTGAATTTAGGGGCTGGATCCTCTGAAGGCCGATTAAGTCATAGCGTGGTGCTGAGGTCTGTTTGGATGTTAGGATTCCTTGTTATGCTTCCTTCTTCTTCCCGTTTTGAAGGATGGGTCCAGTGTATCCTACTTAGACGTGGATATCCCATGATTCATTGCAAGTCCAAGAAAACAGGGTCCTCCTTGCTTAGAGGAAAAAGGTACTTGGTGCATAACAGTGGTAAATATTGGAATTGCAGTTTAATATAATGCAAGTATGTGAGTAGTATCATCAGAAATACTAGTTGTTTTAAATGGTTATTGAATTAGATATGTGATGGGTAATATTTGGTTTATTGAAATGTTTTGTGTTCTCCCCCTGCAGAGATTCCCGCCTTAGAAGCCAACGCCTTTCTTTACAGTTCCTCCTTAAATAAACAATTTGTAAATCCTAAATGTCCTCCCGCTTTAAAACTCAGTCATCTTGTTCTGAGACTGACAGAAACAAGTTCCTTTTAGGAGGACATTATTAGTTAATTTGATCGAACAAATTTTAATCTAATAAACAATTAATCAGTTTATTGTAAAGCAGTTATTTGTTTACTTTCCTACTTATGTTTAAATCAAGTTAAAAGTAATTTTTAACCTGGTCCTGGTTAAACCGGGACCTGCAAGGAGCATTTTCCACTGGACTGGTGACCGGTGCTTTTATATTATTTCTAGTGGATTTCCATATCCATTAAAATACATTTGAATACATTTCTGACGCACACGTCAACACAGTGGCATGGCTATGACTTAGCTTCAAGATCGGTCCTTGTATCTAAAACTGACTGTTTTAGTTACAAAGCACATTGTTCCCAGGCTCTGGCTCTAGCTCCAGCTCCTGCGTGTCATAATGGATCAAAGGAGCAAGCCCATATGCAGAACACACACGGGGGAGGCAGGGAAAAAGTTCAAATGTTTATTAAAAGTTCTGAACACGAGAGCATAAACAAGTTCTGAGACTGGTTCACTGAAGTCTTGACTGGGACCGGAGACTGTTGGTTAGCAGAGTTCATGAGAAGCTAAGAGTCTAGCTTCAGGCTTAGCATGGCAGACCTTAATCTGAGCTTCCAGCTCACTGCAGAGAACAACAGGGAATATCCACATAGGATTCTTCAGGGTGAGCTTCCAGCTCACTGCAGAGAACAACAGGGAATATCCACATAGGATTCTTCAGGCTGATTCCACATAGGAATCTTCAGGTAAACTCCACATAGAAGTCTTCAGGTTAAATCCACATAGGAATCTTCAGGTTGGCTCACCAGGGTGGATTAGCAGGTTAGGCTCATCCAGAGCTTCAGACCAGAGACAGGTTTTCCTGTGAGGCACAGACAAAGGAGAGATTAGAATCTGATCTCACACTTGAGACAACTAAGATTAAATCAGTAGCAGAGGCTCAGGTAGCTAACCAAACTAAGATCAACACTGCGGCGTGGAAGCAAGGTCTGGAAGGAGCTTATAAAGGGGAGATCGCCTGATGAGTAGATGCATAACAGGTGTGCTGGAAGGTTCCAGCCCTAGGAGACCCATGGCGCACTCTGCTGGAGACAGGGGGTAATTTCCAGATCCCAACAGTAACTCCAGTCCTAAAAGACAATAACAAGAGACAGAAGAGGATCCTCGGCGCCCTCTGGTGGGCAAGCCTGAGGATCCCAACACTGCGTCGTCAAAAAGGCTTACAAGACAAGCATACGTAAACCTAAATTTGGCATTAAATGGTTTCAATGTCTCCTGATATATCAAAATTATCAGCATAAACATGACTTTGATCCACTTTACCGAGATACTGTGTGGCTTGTCTACACTGCACTATCAATATATCTTTAAATCTTACTCTGTAGTTTGGCTTCCTTACACTTCAGTGTTGTCAGATGTCTGCTTTGGTTTTTATTTTCCCAATTTTTCGCTTTTATCTTTCTTTTCAGCTCTTTTTTAAATTCTATCTCACTCTCCAGTCTGTTCTTCCACCTTTATCAGCACCACTCATGCCTCCTTGTTCTTGTCTATCTCCTCATCCAAACTACAAGTGGCAGTGAATTCACTCCTTGGCAATAAGCTGTCTACCCTGCGGAGCAACAGCATCCTTGGCCATGAGTAGAAGAGATATCTCTCTTTTACATCTTTCTTACCCTCTCCTTTTGTTTATTGCAGTGCACATTTCAGTACTCATTGAAAAAACGTATATAGAAATGTATATTTGAAACCAAATTAGTCTTTTGCAATTAAATATTTTCTCTTTTGCATTGCAGAAGAGAACATTACTAGCTCTAGGTACCAAAAACCAAACAAACTAAAAAAAAAAAAAACTCTGAAGATCATCCCAGATCTTTAGTCTGCCTTTCCACTCCAATCAGCCATGCAGCCCTAATTACATATCTGCTGTGATTGCCCTTTTGTTAAGACATAATAGCAGCTTGACTACACTGGAAACATCTTTTCAAACCATTGTTATGGTTATTATAAGGATGCAGTCTTGTTTTTAAACAAGTTTGAAATGACCACAGATACATTTTTTCTTGTGTGAATGGATAAAGCCATAATTGTGCAAAGAATCGAGCGGGCGTTTGCAAAGCTAAAAAAATGCTTAGATGGTATCTAAAGCTTAGCATGAAAGAGGAACACAGGCAGTAAAATAACTCAATAAATTCAAAAGTTTGCCTTATGTATGTGAGGAAACAAGATGACCTCCCTAATTCCAGGCACCTTAAATGGCTGAATAAGATCACATCGATCCACAGTAATGGGAAAAAAATATGTAATCAACAATGTTTTTATGTATATATTAATTAGTTATTAATATGAATTAATTTGGATAATTTATCAACAATTTATATAATTTATAATAACAAATAATTTATTTTTAAACTTTTGAGAATGTGACAGCCTGTAGCAAGCCATTATGATGGGCAAATTTCCTGGTAAAACCCAGTGAAATTACATATTCTGTAAATAACTTAAGGCCTGCCACAATTTAGTTTAAAAAGCTATAAAATTGAAATATATAAATTCAAATATGAGTATTGAATTCCATGATATGTTAGGACATAATGGAGAATACTTAAACACAAATGAACCTAAAACAAAAAAAGATTATTTTAACATATTGTTTTCATATATAAAAAAAAAAAACTATGAATATTTTTAACATTAAACTGGAATTAAGAAGTGAAAATCTGGTAACCTTAAATTAGAACATAAGAAACTGATCACTTTAAGGCCATGGCTTAAACTGTTCAATTAATTCCTCATGCTTAAATTGCTACCAGTTAAAATGCAGATTATGGCTCAATTTATCCATTTTTCTTAAAGATGTATTTCAGACATGTACAGCAGCTTTTTAATAAATAAGCATATCATAAAAATGTAATTCATTTTAAAATGTATTATACATACTTGAAAGAGTACAGATATCTGTGTGTGCCCATCCATCCATCCATCCGTCTGTCCATGTATCTATCGTCCGGATTATGATTGCCATGGGTATAAGAGGTCCAAATGGGTGTGGGGGCTGGGGGGGCGCTAGGATCGGGGCAGGCTGGGCCATTCGGCAGTGTGGCTACCTGTTCTGGTGTCCCAGCGGGCAGGTGTGCAGCTTAGTGTTGGGGGTGAGGGGCTATTGCTGGTGCCATGGGGGAGGGTGGTGTTTGGGGCTAGACCTGGGCTACACTTGAGTTCTTCTTCTTTGGATCCCGCCCCCCTTTTTTTTGTTGTCCTGTACTTTCCTTGCCCAACAAACTGGACAATTTACAACTGATGAAGGGACAAAATAGGGACTTCTCTTCATCTGCTGTTTTGTGCTTCATGGACTCACAGTTATGTGGATTAAAACCGAATCTGCTCTACAGCTGGCAGGCTTCCAACTCCCCAGAGCGAAAAGAGACACTCAACTGGCAAAACGAAAGGTGGAGGAATCTGTTTTTACATCAACAGCTGCTGTTGCAACGGTGTGGCAGTGATCCAGCAGCACTGTTTTCCTGACCTGGAATCCTTCATCCTAAAATGCAAGCCTCTTTATTCAACCCGGAGCCAACACCGTGCCACATGTAAAACGTGGAGTGGAACATCCGGACTCTTTAATTATTGCCTTTGGTGACTTTAACAAAGGAAATCTCATTCCCGAAGTTCCTAAATACAGACAGTTTATTAAATGCCAAACCAGATAGGATAACATCCTGGATCACTGCTACACCACAGTCAGGGATGCTTATCAGGCCGTCCCCCATGCTGTACTGGGCCAATCCAACCAAGTCATGGTTCACCTGATTCCTGCTTAGAGGCACAAACTAAACCTGTAGTGAGGACATCAAAGAAGTGGACGAGTGAGGCTGTGGAGGACCTTAAGGCGTTTTTGGATTGTACTGACTGGGATGTATTCAGGGCTGCTACCAACAGTCTAGATGGGTACACAGAGGCTGGGACATCATACATCATCTTCTGTGAGGACTGGTGTGTTCCATCACAAACAAGGGTGAGTTACAATAACGACAAACCCTGGTTCAAGGCAAAACTCAGTAGGTTAAGGTTGGAAAAGGAAAAGGCCTTCAACAGTGGGGAAATAGAGATTCAAAGACGCAAAATATCAATTTTAGCACAGCTGTGAAAGAGGCTAGATAACTATATTCTGGGGGGGAAAAAATCCAGTTTTCATTCCAACGACTCTGCATCATTAGCTTCTTCCCATCCGTTACCAGCCTTATCAATAAGGCCCAGAGACCCGTGACACTGACACTGTTTCTCTCCCTCCCCCATTCGGGACCGGCAAGCCACACCAACGTAGCACATCCAGATCTCCTGTTACTTTAATGCACAGTCCACTGTGTATATAGTTGTATACTATATATTGTATATAGTATATTTGAGGTTTTATATTGTATATAGCTGGGCGTGCAGGTGGCGCAGTGGTTAGTGCGCACGGGTGACCCGGGTTCGAATCTGTGGTCTGTGGTCCTTTGCCGCAAGTCTCTCCCTCTCTCTCATACCCCCTTTCCTGTCAGCCTCCTGTCGAAAAAGTGAGCCACTAGTGCCACAAAATAAAAATATTGTATATAGCTATAGATTCTTTCTATATATCTATTTTGTCTGCACCATCAACACCACATCAAATTCCTTGTATGTGCAAATCTACTTGGCAATAAACTTGATTCTGAAAAAGCCTTAAAATTTGGACATTCGTCAGAGAGACTTTTAAACACCTTTTCACTTTTTATTGGTTTATTTGCATAGTTATTTGAAATAATAATGCTAACTAATAAAGGTACTGTTGCATTTTAACCCTTGTGTTTG
>NW_015151401.1:15652-23392 GCF_000732505.1 Cyprinodon variegatus | reverse complement strand
ATGCTTAGTGTGAGGGATTGCTGAAGAGTCAGTGAGTCGATGCAATCAACTGGTTTTCCTTAGATAGAAAACTTTGTATCAATTTGACTGGATGATCTGATTGAACTGTAAAGTGCCTTGAGATGACATGTGTTGAGAATTTGGCGCTTTATAAATAAACTGAATTGAATTAAATTGAAGTCGTATATATTTGGACATGTGAACGGCAACACAAAAAACAAATCGGATTTCACAAAAAAATTGTAATTGAGCATCAAGGCCTGCAGTGTGAACGTAGCCTTAGATAGAAAGGGAAAGACGGCAGAAGCTCTCTGCCATTTCTGAATTACTTAGACGTAAGGGTCTAATATAAGGTGAGATCTCTGCAATTTATGCTTTTATCAATGGTTTTATTAAACATGACTGGAATAAATTTTGTTAATGCTTAACCATATTTCCTCCTTTGTGTACACTATTTAATAAACAGTTACTCTGCTGATCTGAACCGGGTGATAAAAGGGTGAAACAAGAAGAGATACACTTATTTGGTAATGATTAATAACTGCTGATAGCCGTAGTCTAAATTATTAAATTGGTGGAGGTAACTGGATTTAAACAGCCAATCCGGCAGTCCAACCTTTTATGCAAGAGACTAAGAACCCTGGTGAGTATACAAAATAAAGTTACAATTATTCAACTTATAATAATTAATTCATTTTACCCTTGATTTGAATTCCCTATTAATTAACAATAACTTTCAATTCTAGTTATTTAATATATTCATCATTTTCTGGTAACCTTGCACAAGAGTGTTTTTAAGTGGACTCCATTTAGTAAAATATCTAATAAAAAGGGGGCTGCAAGGAATAATTTGGTAAGAGTTTCATTATATAGATTTTTTAATAATTATATATAAATCAATACGTTTTTACATTTAATATTTCCATCCATCATTTTCAGTCTATCTTTATTAATTAAATGATTTATCACTCCTTTTTCTAATTTGATGGAATATTTTTATATTCAAGCCATATTAGATAAATACATTTTTGTTACATCTACTTGTTTCATTTTACCCTTATTTATTTCTCAGGACATTTATTTTGGGATTCCCAAAATTAATAGATAACTTGAAAAAAAAAAAGTTAAGAATTTAATAAAGGCTGAATTTTAATAAGTTTATATATATGAGAATAGTGAAATTAATACATTTCTAAAGATGTTTGGATTATTTAACATACCAGTATAATAAGTATTACTGTTCCAGATATGAATAGAACTAAATTCCACTGCCTCTTTAAGTAATATTAGGATTTATTTTTTTTAAGTTAACCAATAAATCATAAAACAAAGTTTATATTAGGCCGCCTGGTTTGTTTAATTGAAGGGTTATTCTCTCAACATTGCCACTTGAGAGGAACTCTCTTGCTGGTTTTTCCATCTGTCAGTGAAGTCTAGGATTCAGCATGTCTCTGGTTCTACTCATTTCTCCACTTGTGAGCGGATGCTTTACTTTTCTGTCCTCACAGCAACAGAAAGACATCCCTTATTCCCTCTTCATGCATGAAGGCCAACTCTTTACGAGTCACCTCTGTGGGGACAGATAGAGTCTGGCATTGGAAGGAAGCTTTACAACTGGTGTTTTTTGGAGGGAAATAAAATGTAACAAAGAAAAGAAAGCTGGCAGAGGAAAAAGTTTGCCAGAGATGCGTGGCTGCTTCTGTTAAGAACACTTGTCTTGCATCGAGTTGTAAATCCAGAGACACCCATGGATACTTTCCTTTTAGCTAAACACTGCTTGGGTTGTTAAGGGTAAACATTTGCACCACTTTAGATCTCACGCTAATGCCTATCCTGTGAAATAGGGCTTTACAGACAGCTTGTAAACGTTACACCTAATCCTGGAGAAATCCCAGCACTCCACCCTCTTCCATTACAACCGTCCCGCTTCCCCTTCCAGGATGTCCGTTATTCCTTGGATTGAATTTATTAATCCTTGCCCAGGAGTGAAGAGCCTCGCTCGGGGAAGGGTGACCTCAGACGTGGAGGTTAATGATTTAGATAAACATGGTGCTGCTGTCACAGTCCGCTGACAGCGGCTCTGCTCTCAGGCACTCTTGGCCTTGCAGTCACTTGACCTCCTCTTAACAGCACTTCATCCCTCCTTTTTCACTTGCTACAATGACCTTAAAGCATTGTTTTCAGTAAAACCCATAAACCTGATTTAAGAAACAGACATGGCCAAGGTTATGTCATTTTGGATAGTGAATTTAAGATTTTAAAAAAAAGAGAGCTGCCTGATACTTTGTATTTTATTGGTATTTTAAAAAAAATTGACAAACAACAAAAATAAAAGATGTATGGCTTCATGGGGAAAACAAGTCTGAAAATGGTGGTATGCACCTCTAGCTAGCTGAAGTTAGCATGACTCATGCTATTACATTAGCCTGGGGTGAAGAAGGAAGAGGGAAGGGGAGGGCTGTTTGCTTTAAGAGGAGCTCTAATTGGACATTAATTACAGAGAAAGATAAATTATGTAGATCAATAAAAAGTTTTCTGATTCATTTGTGTCTAAGTAAAGAAACAAAACAGACCGACCAAGAGCAGAACTTTTGATACCAAGTCTTGACACACACAGCTTCATCAGGGCACAACAAATCATATTTTACCCCCACACCACAGAAACTAGAAATTTTTAATTTTAAGGCCCCTTTAAATGGACATGGTCATGTTATTTGACCTTGTTTGATCATGATGAATTCTGCCATCGTGTTTTCATAGTATTTGTTATTTTTGTATTTCAAAGCTTTGTTTCTGCTCAGTTTGTTCGTGAATACGGACTTTTTGTGTACATTCACCCTAACGTGGCGACGGCGGCATCGGGTGCAGGAGTTTGCCCTGCAGTATGAGGGTTGAAGACAAAAAAGCAGATGATATGCCTTGGAGGGAAAATAGCCTTTAAGGAAGAATGTTGGACAAAAAGCCATGTTGAAAGAAAGTCCTTCATTCTACAATCTACAATATTGTTACAATTTAGATATATTCTGAAGATTGGGCTTTGGTCAGAAGAGACCATAATGTACGTTTTTTGGGCTATGTGCAAAATGTGGTCAGTTGTTGTGCCTGTGGATCAGGTTGCCTCTCTGACCGCTAACCAACCCTCTCTGCACTGGTCCTTTATGGTTCCCCCTGTAGCTGGTGGACCTACGGGGGTCGGTGTAAATCCTTCTGGCAGGTCCCTGCCAGGTCCTGTGAGAGAGAACCCTACCACCAGACAATCGCCCCTGAACCCCAACCCCGGGCCTGGCTCCAGGGTGGGGTCCCAGCTCCGCCATACTGGATGACGCCATGTTTCTCGAACCACTATTTGTCTGACCCCACCAGGGGCATTTAAGGCCCCAACAACATAGCCACAGGGATGACCCAGCCACTGAAACCCCTCCACCAGGTTAAGGTGGTGGTTCAAGGAGGCGGTCCACATCAATAGGAGTCAGCTGAGGTGGCTTGGACATTTCCTTGGATGCCCCCAGGATGCTTCCCTCAGGAGTTGTTCCAGGTATGACACTCTAGAAGGAGTCCCAGGGTAAGACTAGGGATGGGAATCGAAAACCGGTTCCTGTTCAGAAAACGGTTCCATGTGTTCCATTTCCATGGCACCGTTTGGCACCAGAGTGCTGGGCAGCAGGACCTGCGTCATGTTTTTTATGCAAGTTAGGCACACGGCATTCAGTAAGCAAGTACGAAGTGACCAGGCGTAAATCTAGAAAAGCAAAACAGAAAAAATGGCGTCCCATCGGGTAAACCAATGGAAAGTTTGGATGTAAAGTGGCAAATACATCCGTGCAGAAACACCTATGCACATAACATAGCATAGATTTTAACAAATGCTGTGTTTTTGATGCTTCCGGACAGAAGCCAAAGTTACGACCAGCATGGAAGGAAACTCTGGTGGTAGGTAGCTAGTTTTATATAACTGGCTGTGCATAATGTTGTTACTAGTAAATCCTATGCCATTTCTGGGAATATACTGATTTCCAGAAATTGTACAGTAATGCTTTTTTCATTAAACGGATGCTTTATCCATTAGATTTAGATGACTGTGAGGAGACGGGTATCCTGGCTGGATCAGAGGCTGGCAGCTCCCGGTCACTGCCTTCTGTTTTCGCAGAGGCAGGCAGAAATAGAATGTCCCAGGCGAAGCTACAGAATGTCACCGTGCACTTACCAAGTTCATTGTTTCACAGAATTGATAAGAGAATTGATAAGCGATTGAATTGTTTCACAGAATCGATAAGGGAATTTGAATCGTGAAAATCTTATTAATTCAGAAAATTCAGAAACTATGTTTCTCTCTGCACCTCGGGCTTCTCATCGGGTTGGAGGAGGTGTCTGGGCACAAGGAAGCCTGGGAGGTTCTGCTACGACTGCTGTCCTCACGACCCGATCTGGGATAAAGCGGAAAATGATGAGTATGATGCAAAAAAAAATATAAAAAAAAAACAAAAAAACAACCACCAGTCCAAATCCTCTGGAATGCAGCACACACAACGTATCATAGTGAGCTTTGACTCATAGCAAAGTCTTTTTTCTCACTAAATGACGTTGTTTCATATCCTTAGCTTACCTCTTTAGTTTCTGTATCAGGGCTTTCCTTTTGTGTAGCTCTCTGAGCGGGTCTCGCAAGGCTTGTCGGAAGTATGTCAGGACTTTCCAGCTGCGACCTTTGAGATCTCCAGCACAGACTTTAAGTTTTAAATGCTTTAAGAGGTGGCCTGTCAAATCTGGACAAAAGCATCTGCCAATGATTCATGCGCCTTGATTTAACTGGAGAAATGTAGCTGCCAGGTTGTGTTTTAGCATGTGATGAAAACACCATGAAGGTTAAAGGTTGTTCTCTGACGTTTAACACGTCTTTACAAGCTGGAGGGATCTTTTAATGTAATGTTGTATCTGTTTGACTGTATCCAAATAAAAAGAAGCCAGCAGCTACTGACAGATAAGCGTCTGACATGGCTGATTGGCTGAGTGGGAGGCT
Source organism: Cyprinodon variegatus (assembly GCF_000732505.1). NCBI lineage: Eukaryota > Metazoa > Chordata > Actinopteri > Cyprinodontiformes > Cyprinodontidae > Cyprinodon > Cyprinodon variegatus. The sequence continues at coordinate 18,378 of NW_015151401.1, read as the reverse complement.
GCAATTGCTTCCAGCCAAGACAGCATCAGACGAAAATTACAACAAAAAACATGCTGTGATGCTCACAAGTCCTAATCAAATAATGTTAAAAGTTGGAAGTAAGATTTAATTTGATTCTTTTTGAGGGATGATTGTTTGGATTGAGCAGAACAGATTTGAACTTGATGTTTGTTCCTGTTCTAAAATGAACATACTGATTTTTTTTTCTCTCGCTCTCTTTAGCTAAAAGCTTTTTGTCGTTCGCACATTTCCCCTTTTTTCTGTCTCACAGGAGCTTTTAGTGTGCCTTTGGAGTTCGAGAACAGTCAAAACACAGCTCCAGGTTGGCTGTGATTTATGTTGGAGGGCTTGCACTGGGAACACTTGAGAGACATATAGAAAGTGCACAAAAAAGAAGTTTAAAAAGAAAAAGAAAAGGAGGGAGTAGACTTTAAAAAAAAAGGCGAGCTGGTGTTTGTCTGAGCAGTGAAGAGATATTCTCCGCAGTGTGTTCCCTCACCATCCGTGGAAAGCCTGGTCTTTATCGGCTCCCTCTGTGGGAAGGCAGAAACAAGCTGCGAGGGGAAAGAAAATGCAGACAATATTACGCGGATGGACTGGGTAATGGACACCATGAAAATACAACAGAAAGCAAGGGGAAATGCTTAAAAGAAAATGCTACTTGGAGACCATCTTAAAGCTGCAGCTTTATTTGTTTCTCTTTATTGCAAAGAAAACTCTTCACTGCTTTAGGAAACATCTTGTCAGATGAGAATCAACACAGGATCTGCTTTTCAGAAGAAAAACAGTGTCAGTTAGATGTACTTGATGAGCACTCAGAGTGTCCTTCGCCAAGGCTATTAAGCTTTAATAGAAATGATGCACATTCGGTTTTATTTGGCTATTTCCTTGCCACCCCTCCACATCTCTTCCAAATGTGATTAAACTTGGCCTTGAACATACTCTTCTGCTTTAGTTCTCAGCATGGAAGAAACACATGGCAAGAGTGGCGCATGGCTATCTGTGGGGAAATAATACATTTCCTTCAGGTGTTCTCAGCAAAAATGGCTTGTTTATTTGTCAAATAAGCTCTAAATCAAAAAGGGAATTTTTTCTTTAATTTTGGCAGGGTCACAAAACACATACAGACTCTAATAAGTACACACACTCACACTAAGAATGTAAACAATAATTGACTTTTGATTAATTAGTGGTTTGTTAGTTTGAAATTTGTTCCATTCACACTTCTTTCAGTGTTTTAATGTTACCACTGTCCACTAGGGAATGCCAGTGTCCATTCTTAAGTGGAGTCTCACTGTTATCTGCAAGACCAGTAATGCCAGAGTGGGTGAAGCTTTGCTAAAGCAGAAATATGAATCAATCCAGAGCCCGGTCCATATTTTTTACAATGTTTAGTGACGATGAAGAAACAAAATGCACTCCATGTGGTTCTGTCTGTTAAAGGCGCACCTCGGACTTTGAGACCTAAAGAGTTGCCACTTATGAGTTATTTTTAACGATTCCTCAGGCCAATATCCGTACAGAACTTGGCACTATCAATGTTACAAGTGGGGCTCCCCTCTTGAAATACTGACTATATAAGTTGGGAGATGATGGGCCGTCATCGGCCAAAAGTCAATCGTGGAGAGGACTTTATTTGTTGGCGCAGGCTGAAAGAAGAAGACGGATTTAAAACAAATTGTCTATTATTAGACTGGTAAGTCTAAGTAACACTTTGTTCCTAGTATACAGTCATATATCTTTGTTATCAGTTTCAAAGTTTTCAGGGTGCTGTGATGGTTTCTGTGCCGGCGCAATCTTTGTTTTCTCCTTTTAGCCATGCATTGTTGTTCGGCTCCGAATCCCATTTGGGAGCACCTTCCGTGAGTCACAGATCTCTGCCGAGTCGATCAGCCTCTGGTCCGCTCCACAGACTCTCAGTGATTCAAACCGTCATGCCAGCGCTCAATCAAAACCATGCCCAGCTGACCGTCCCTTGCCGTACCCCAGCAGATTGATCGGCTGAGCCATGCCTAACCCTCCATCGACCAGCCTCATCCCGCTTGGCAGCCACCTTCGCCACTGCAAGATCCTGCATTTCTTGCTTACAGACCTTAGCAGCCCCGTTCACTCCCCCCATTGGATCGTTCATGTCTCACATGGTAAGCCTTTTATTGCTTTCATTCTCATCTCATGCGTACTTCCATTCATTCTTGCTCTGTGTTGCAGTGTGCCTCACAGTCCATTTGCCCTGCCTGTCTGAACCATTAAGATGCTTTGTAGAAGCACAATATGTGCAGTTACAGGTCTAGCGCCCCTAGTGGCCAAAACGTTACACAGTGTGCCTTTAATATCAACATGTGTTTTTTAGACCTGAAGTCAAGTAATTGGGAGTCCCTAGAGCTGATCCCTATAACCATTTAGGTTATTCTTATCATAAATAATCTAAATGATCATGTCTAATCATTTTTTATTATTTAAATAGATAAGTGTTAAAGTCTAGTTTTGATTCAAAGCAGCCTTTTAAAGGGTGTTTATTGTTGATTCGTAAGTAGGTCATGTTGCAGTCACTTAAACTGGCTGCTGTCCAGATAGACAGTGTTGTGCCTGAACGCGTTCATTGAACGAAAGTTCATGAACTCGTTCATATTTTGGGCGAACGTACGTGAACTGAACGTACTGCATTACTGCCTGATGAACGTTATTGTGAACTCGTTCATTCTGGTGTCTGTGAACGGCACTCTCTC
>NW_015151401.1:13041-13950 GCF_000732505.1 Cyprinodon variegatus | reverse complement strand
AGACTGGTCTAAATCTTATCTATCTGATCGATTTCAGTTTTTTTAAGTTAATGACAAATCTTCCTCATGCTCAAAGGTTACCTGTGGAGTACCACAGGGATCAGTGCTAGGACCAGTTCGTTTTACTGTATATATGCTCGTAATCGGTAGAATTATTAGTCAGCATGGGATTAATTTTTTACTTATTTGCTGATAATACCTAGCTATATCTGTTTATAAATCCAGATGAAGCTAATTCATTATGTTGGGATCTGGAAGTCTGTCCACCTTTCTCCAGCAGAGGGTGTTCTAGGTCTCCTGGGGCTGAAGCTGACCACCACACCTGCGGCATTTAAGCAGCATTTAAGGAGGGGCAGAGCTACAATCAGACGCCAGAGTGTTTGCCAGTTATGGAAGAACCTGCCTGTAAACCTGAAGACCTGGAAGGTTTTCTCAAATGTAAGACCAAGCTGTCTGTTCTCAGTAGAACTCCTGCAAATCCAATTCAGTCTGAAACCTGCCTGCCCGCTCTCAGCAAGAGCTGAGAGAGAAGCTCTGAACCAGCTCAGTAAGATTATCTGCTCTGCCCTGCCTCTGCCTAGCCCTCTGCCTGCCTTCAGCCTCTGGACCCTCCCGGTTCCCCCCTTCTACCACTCTGCTCATCTCTGACCAGGTATAGACCTGCAAGTACCCAACCGGCAAGTTCACTGAAAGACTGCTAACCAATCTGTCCCTCTCTGCAGTGAAAACCAGTCGTGACCAGACCCGGACCCAGTTCTTCCCAGAAATCATAGTTCTTTATTGTGCATTGTCTTCAATAAACTTGTGAACTTTTTCCCTGCCTCTGAGTGTTCTGCATGTGGGTTAGATCCCTCAAAGCCAACATGACACATTACATAGATTACAGGCATGTCTTGCAGACATAAAAAC